>NC_090382.1:109572483-109657483 GCF_036365525.1 Heterodontus francisci
TAGAGTGCCACAAGGATTAGTGCTGGAGCCTCAGCTATTTACAGTCTGTGTTAATGACTTAGACAAAGAGACAGAGTAATGTATCTAAGTTTGCTGATGATACAAAGCTAGGTGGGAATGCAAGCTGTGAGGAGGATACAGAGGCTGCAAAAAGATATAGACAGATTAAGTGAGTGGGCAACAAGGTGGCAGATGATGGAGATGTGGGGCAGTGTGAGATTATTCACTTCGGTTGTAAGAATAGAACAGCAGAATATTTTTTAAAAGGTGTGAAACATGTAAATGTTATTCAGAGACACTTGGGTGTAGTACATGGAACACAAAGTTAGAAAGCAAGTGTCATGTTGGCCTTTATTGCTAGGGGATTGGAGCACGAGAATAAAGAAGTCTTGTTATAATTGTACGGGGCTTTGGTGAGACCACACCAGGAATGCTCTGTAATTTTGGTCTCCATATTTAAGGAAGGATATACATGCATTGGAGGTATTACAGCGAAGGTTCACTAGATTGGTCCCTGGGATGAGGGAGTTGTCCTGTGATAGGTTGTGTAAATTGGATCTATATTCTCTGGTATTTAGAAGAATGAGAGGTGATCTCATTGAAACATTCAAGATTATGAAGGGGCTTGACAGGGTAGATACTGAGATGTTGTTTTCCCTGGCTGGGGAATCTAGAACAAGGGGGCACAGTCTCAGGATAAGGGGCCAATCATTTAGGACTGAAATGAGAAATTTCTTCACTCAAAGGGTTGTGAATCTTTGGAATTCTCTACCCCAGAGGGTTGTGGATGCTCCATTATTAAATATATTTAAGGCTGCAATACAGATTTTTGGTGTCTCAGGGAATCAAGGGATATGGGGAATGGGTGGGAACGCGAGTTGAAGCCCAAGCTCAGCCATGATCAAATTGAATGGTGGAGCAGGCTCGACGGGTGATATGGTCTATTCTTTCTCTTTATTTATGTTCTTATTTGTATTATCAAGCTGACACATGTCATGAGCTCCTTTTTCTGCTTCATCCTACTCTCTAACTCCAGGGAGATCTGGCTTTAGTTTCCCTCCCTTCCCCCCTTGTAGACTATGCCCAAACCATCTCCTCTTTAAAGGCTTCCCATTGCTCCATTACATTCTGCCTGCCAGTCTTTGACTCCAACTTTTTCTTGCCATTGTTAATATCAAGAATAGGACATGAACTTTTATTTTAAATGGCACTTTTTTTTAAAACATGAAGAGTTCCATGGAGCTCCACAGAACATCTTTAATGGAAAGTAGACAGTGAGCTAGGAATGGAGAGATTAGGAGAGCTGACTGAAATCTTGGTCAAAGAGAGATTGGTTTTGAGTAGGGCTTTAAAGAGGAGAGCAGTGGGGAGTGTTCAGTGGGGAATTGTAGAGGGTAGAAGCTAGGTGGCTGAAAGCACTGCCATTGGTGGTGAGCCAAAAGGCAATGATAATTGTATATTAATTGGGTATTTCATTGTATTTAGGTGGTGTACATGAACTAGGGATTCACCTGTGCTCCTAATATATAGGAGCAGACTGAAACTGTAGTTGTTGGGTTTTGACGATACAGGTTTGTAATGTGCCTCTAAGTAAAAGCTTTTAAGTGTGTAAAGACCAGGCTCCAGTTCTATCCTTCACTGCCTGACTATCTACAGAATATCGGGCAAGGTGCACGAAGCCAGAGTCGCAGAAATGGAGTGTTTGAGAGGTGGAGGCATATTAGACTGTGGAAGCTTTTGCAGAGATTGGGGGGGAGAGTGATCCCGGGTGGGATATTGTGCTTGTTTCGCTGGGCACAAAGGCATGGATAATGCCGATGAGAACAGTCAAGCAGATTGACAGCTGCTGATGTGTCATTGCCAGTAGTGAAGTCAAAGATGAGGGATTTGGGTCGTCAAGATTGCGATTGTATGCCATTTCGGACGGGAGAAATATTTCCAGGGAGCAACGATGGAAGTGATGGAATTGGAGGAGGCTAATGGGTGTGGTTGGTAAGGGAGATGAAGAGGAGGTCGAAGATAAGCCCCAGTAATGCTTGCTGTCCATGCTACCATTTTGTTCTGGGAGTGGGCGGGCTGCACTCTGTTTCTCACATTACTCGTTCGCCCTCCCCACCCACCAGCTTTGGATCTCACCTGAGTCATATGATTGTAGGGTCAAGCTCCACTCCAGAGACTTGAGCACATGATCTAGGCTGACACACTCAGTGTAGCACTCACTCAGTACTGCACTGTTAGTGGTGGAACTCCCTTCCTAACAGCACTGTGGGTGTACCTACCCCACGTGGACTGCAGCGGGTCAAGAAGGCGGCTCACCACCACCTTCTCAAGGGCAATTAGGGATGGGCAATAGGTTCTGGCATTGCCAACAATGCCCACATCCCATGAATTAAAAAAAGTGCCATCTTTCCAATGAAACGTTAACTCAAAGCCCCATCTGCCCCCTCGGGTGGATGCACTATTCGAAGAAGAGCAGGAGTTCTCCTTAGTGTCCTGAACAATTTTTATCCTTTAGCCAACATCACACATACATTATCTGGTCATTGTCACATTGCTGTTTGTGGGAGCTTGCTGTGCGTAAATTATCTGCCTTGTTTCCTACATTACAACAGTGACTACACTTCAAAAATAAATCATTGGCTGTAATGCACTTTGAGGTGTCCTGAGGTCAGGAAAGGCACTTTATAAATGTATTGGGGACTGCATATAGTGACACCACTATTCCCAGCCAGGAAACAGGTCAGTGGCCAGCATGTTAAAGTCCTGAATGTGACCTTTGGGTAACTCTACATGTGCAAATGCAAATCATACACTTTTGTTCCAAATTCCAGTCTGTCCTCCAGTCTTGAGTTTCAAACAGTTGCAGCTAGGTCATGTTGTGCATAAAAATGGATGCAGATCTTGTCTGTATCTCAGTTTAAGTTTGTCACCTTTTCAGGAGCTGGACTATGAGAGGATCTACAAGGCGATGCTGAAACCAGCGTTTATCTTTGATGGTAGACGCATTTTGGACAGTCTTCATGAAAAGCTCCAGCACATAGGTTTCCAGGTAAGAGAATGAGTGGCAGGAAAGCACATGATCCAGAACTAGGATTGATGCCTTTTGGTCTAGTCCATGATTGGATGAGATGGGCAGGAGAGGTGATGGCTGCTTGAGTTCTGATGTTCTACTCTGCTAATGAATATTCATTTGAAAGTGTAATCTCTACCTCATGTTTTCCACTAAAAACAGACAAATAAAAGACTTTAAATGGCCATATATTCAGTACCATTTGCAACTCCTCAGATACCAAAGCACTGCATGCCCACATGTAACAAGACCTGGACAATATTCAGGAGACAGAAAGCAGGAAACTACAGGCCAGTTAGCTTAACATCTGTCTTGGCGAAAATGTTAGAAGTTATTATTAAAGACGTTATAGCATGGCATTTAGAAAAATTCTAGGTAATCAGGCAGGGTGATGGTTTTGTGAAAGTGCAATCATGTTTAACCAATTTATTGGAGTTCTTTTGAAGAAGTAATGTGCTGTGGAGAAGGGAGTACTGGTGGATGTACTGTACTTAGATTTTCAGAAGGCATTTGATAAGGTACCATATCAAAGGTTAATGTGGAAATTAAAAGCTCATGGTGTAGGGGGTAACATATTGGCATGGGCAGAAGATTGGCTAGCTAACAGGAAACAGAGTAGGCATAAATGGGTCATTTTCTGGTTGGCAAGATGTAATGAGTGGTGTGATGCAGGGGTCTGTGCTGGGGCCTCAACCTTTTACAATTTCTATAAATGACTTGGATGAAGGGACTGAAAGTATGGTTGCTGAATTTGCTGATACAAAGATAGTTAGGAAAGTAAGTTGTGAAGAGGACATAAGGAAGCTACAAAGGGATATAGATAGGATAAGTGAGTGGGCAAAGATCTGGCAAATGGAGTATAATGTGGGAAAATGTGAAATTGTCCATTTTGGCAGGAAGAATAATAAAGAAGCATATTATCTAAATGGTGAGAGATTGCCGAGCTCTGAGATGCAGAGGAATCTGGGTGTCCTAGTGCATGAATCGCAAAAGGTAATAAGCAGGTACAGCAAGTAATTAGGAAAGCTAATAGAATGTTATTGTTTATTGCAAGGGAAATTAAATGCAGAAGTAGGGAGGTTATGCTTCAGTTATACAGAGCATTGGTGAGACCACATCTGGACTACTGTGTACAGTATTGGTCTCCTTATTTATGGAAGGATGTCTTCTTCTTTGGCCTCCTTATCTCGAGAGACAATGGGTAAGCGCCTGGAGGTGTTCAGTGGTTTGTGAAGCAGCGCCTGGAGTGGCTATAAAGGCCAATTCTACAGTGACAGGCTCTTCCACAGGTGCTGTAGAGAAATTTGTTTGTCGGGGCTGTTGCACAGTTGGCTCTCCCCTTGCGCCTCTGTCTTTTTTCCTGCCAACTAATAAGTCTCTTCAACTCGCCACATTTTAGCCCCGTCTTTATGGCTGCCCGCCAGCTCTGGCGAACGCTGGCAACTGACTCCCATGACTTGTGATCAATGTCACAGGATTTCATGTCGCGTTTGCAGACGTCTTTAAAGCGGAGACATGGACGGCCGGTGGGTCTGATACCAGTGGCGAGCTCGCTGTACAATGTGTCTTTGGGGATCCTGCCATCTTCCATGCGGCTCACATGGCCAAGCCATCTCGAGCGCCGCTGACTCAGTAGTGTGTACAAGCTGGGGATGTTGGCCGCCTCGAGGACTTCTGTGTTGGAGATACGGTCCTGCCACCTGATGCCAAGTATTCTCCAGAGGCAGCGAAGATGGAATGAATTGAGACGTCGCTCTTGGCTGACATACGTTGTCCAGGCCTCGCTGCCATAGAGCAAGGTACTGAGGACACAGGCCTGATACACTCGGACTTTTGTGTTCCGTGTCAGTGCACCATTTTCCCACACTTTCTTGGCCAGTCTGGACATAGCAGTGGAAGCCTTTCCCATGCGCTTGTTGATTTCTGCATCTAGAGACAGGTTACTGGTGATAGTTGAGCCTAGGCAGGTGAACTCTTGAACCACTTCCAGAGCGTGATCGCCAATATTGATGGATGGAGCATTTCTGATGTCCTGTCCCATGATGTTCGTTTTCTTGAGGCTGATGGTTAGGCCAAATTCATTGCAGGCAGCCGCAAACCTGTCGTAAAAGTATTGGAAGCAGTTTAGAGAAGGTTTAATAGACTAATACCTGGAATGGGCAGGTTGTCTTATAAGGAAAGGTTGGACAGGCTAGGCTTGTATCTGCTGGAGTTTAGAAGAGCAAGAGGTGACTTGATTGAAACATACAAGATCCTGAGGGGTCTTGACAGGGTGGATGTGGAAAGAATGTTTCCCCTTGTGGGTGAATCTAGAACTAGGGGTCACTGTTTAAAAATAAAGGGTCAACCATTTAAGACAGATGAGAAATTTTCTCCTGAGGGTCATGAGTCTTTGGGACATTCTTCCTCAAAAGCAGAGTGGAAGCAGAGTCCTTAAGTATTTTTAAGGCAGAGGTAGATAGATTCTTGATAAGCAAGGGGGTGAAAGGTTATCGGGGTAGGCGGGAATGTGGAGTCGAGGTTACAGTCAGAACAGCCATGATCTTATTGTTTGGCAAAGCAGGCTCGAGGGGCTGAGTGGCCTACTCTTGCTCCTAATTCGTATGTTTGTATGTAGATCATGAATAATTAAATGTCAAAGTGATGATGCAAGACAATGGGAGATAAGGAGACAAGTATAGAAACAGAGGATGGGTTCAGTGCAGATGTAAATTAGTTACAGCTCTGCACTTGCTTAAAAGCTGCTCCTCTAAACATCATTCCAGTTCTGATGAAGGGTCATCACCTGAAATGTTAACTCTTTTTTTCTCTCTCTCTCTCTCTGTCTCTCTCTCTGTCTCTCTCTCTGTCTCTCTCTCTGTCTCTCTCTCTGTCTCTCTCTCTGTCTCTCTCTCTCTCTGTCTCTCTCTCTCTCTGTCTCTCTCTCTCTCTCTGTCTCTCTCTCTCTCTCTCTGTCTCTCTCTGTCTCTCTCTCTCTCTCTCTCTCTCTCTCTGTCTCTCTCTGTCTCTCTCTGTCTCTCTCTGTCTCTCTCTGTCTCTCTCTGTCTCTGTCTCTGTCTCTGTCTCTGTCTCTGTCTCTCTGTCTCTGTCTCTCTGTCTCTGTCTCTCTGTCTCTGTCTCTGTCTCTCTGTCTCTGTCTCTGTCTCTGTCTCTGTCTCTGTCTCTGTCTCTGTCTCTGTCTCTGTCTCTGTCTCTGTCTCTGTCTCTGTCTCTCTCTCTCTCTGTCTCGCTCTCTCTGTCTCTCTCTCTGTCTCTGTCTCTCTCTCTCCGTAGATGCTGCCTGATCTGCTGAGTGTTTTCCAGCACTTTGTTTTTACTTCACATTTTCAACATCTGCAGGATTTTGCTATTGTTTACCTTAAGCCCTCAGGGGTGGAATTCCCTCCTTTAACCTCCTCCTTTAACCTCCTCCTTTAACCTCCTCTCCTTTAACCTCCTCTCCTCTCTCGTGTTCTCTTGTCCTTCAAAGACGCTCCTTAAACTAAACACTTTGACCAAACTTTTGGCTACCTGTCCTAATATCTCCTTATATGTCAGATTCTCCTGTGAAGCACCATGGGGCGTTTTGCTGTGTTAAAAGTGCTATATAAATGCAAGGTGATGTTTTTCTGAATCTGCATGTTCAAAATATCTCCACATCCCAGTTGACCATGGCAGACTTCACCTGGGCACACACTCAGGACGGATGTTTTGAATTACACTGAGCTGCAATGTAATGTGGCCTTTTAATGTAAATTTCTGTTTCTCAAATTCAGGTTGAAACTATTGGAAAGAAGGTGACTGAGAGGATACCATTCACAGCCAACAAAGATATCTCAAGGATCGACTTGCAAGCTCCTCCTGCCAAGAAGCTAAAAATTTAATGACCAACTGCTTCTTGTGGCTTTCAGTCATGCATTTTATACACTCAGTATTATTTTTTTATAAATGAGAAGAGTTTTCAATCTATATCCATTATGATTAATGACACTACACTCCAATTTTTGGATAATTTTTATAAAAAATGTTATGGGGCCTCATTGATCTGTGTTTCTTCACCTTTTGGTTTGGATGGGGCCCATACACAACTTGCACTGGTGATGTTGAGGTCCAATGTCTAACCTGTGAGGTTGTTATTGAGTAAGTTATTCTGAATTTTTAATCATAACCTAAAGTAAATTTGTAGGGGTGAGGAAGGAGTAGTAGAAATTTAGCCCTTTTGAAATGTCTTCCTAGCCATTTCCTCATGGACCAAGCAGGGTTGCTAACTCTCAAGTTATTCCCGGGGCTATTGACCTTCTGCCTGCAACTGCCTTGTCACCCACACATTCCTCACATTGGTTGCCCAACATATCCTCACTCAAGACCATGCCTTCCTGCAGCTGATTGGAAAGCAAATGGACTTTTCAGTTATCTGGACGATATTTGATTGTCAGTCGGACAGCCTTTCCTATCCCCGTGAACAGTTGTGATTCAAAGAAGTACTATTTTTCCTAATTTTGTTTAATGCCCGATAATCTTTCTCATGGTTGTTGCAGCAGTATCTGGGAGATTACTCTTTAATTCCCGGAGACACCACGGCGATCCCTGAGGGTCGGCAACCCTCGGACCAAATGAGTCGAACTTTCTTAAATGAATTGTCTTCCTTCTCCCTTTCCAGGTAGGGGGGCAGTGACTTTCTAGTCTTTTAAGCAAAAAGTGACTCAGTCTGCTTAAATATATATATTTTAAGGTCACTGCTGGTGCTGTCTGCTGCTGTTCTTCATTGAAGATTGCCACATTATGCCCAGCCCAAAACCAAGTAGGGAGTGGGAGGAAAGTGCTAGGATTTCATTCTGACTTAACTTTACTTAAAGTTTCATTACTGTTTTTAATACGTACTCCATATTAAAGGGACGGTTGTAAGTGAGGGATGGATGTAGATTCTATTTTAAACATCAGAACTTTAGAAAATTCACCCAATGTCCATGGACCATAGCACATTCCCACTTTTAGGGGTGTGCTTTCCTCCTTTAGCTGTTGGTTGCAGCAGCAATGCCCAATTTGTACCTGTGCTGATTTTTTCCACTGTCGGCAAAATAAGGAAAATCTTGGATGTTCTGGACTTCACGCTGAGGGGGGATACTTTAATCCAACTCGCTTGGCGTGACTCCACAGAATAGAGGGGAGCACCAGTTCTACACCCTGTCCAATAACTTCAATCGAGAATAAAATCAGGAGGGGTGTAAAAACAGCATCACACCCGATCCCATTGGTTCCCAATGAGCAGGTCAGGTTAAAATTGCCACTCTAATCTCCAGTGAAGTAATGGGAATTGAAGTTTTAATAAACCAGGTGGGGGCCACAGCAGTTGAGAGGTTCGACAGTGCAGATTGAGATTACAGTTCAACATATTGTCCTGCCCCTCCCCCCAAAATAACTGTCCATTTTACATTGGTAGATAGTGTTCAGTCCTGCTGTAACTTTATATTGTGGGTAGAGAAATGGGGCTTCATGCAAATTGACTGCTAAGTCTTGACTGACATACGTAATCCTGAAGGTAAATATATAAGTGGACTTAAAAGCCCAAGAGAATAACCAGAGAGAATTAACAGTCACTGAATTTTAGTCCATGGAATTATTATTTGAAAGCCTTGATGATGAGTTTGGACATGGTCAAAATGCTAATTCATGTAAGAGGCTGGGGTCTAACCTAGTTTGCCATGAATGTGAAAATTAGAAGCCTCGTTATTTTAATTAAAGGTTTTATCACGTGATCGATCTTGTGCAGTTAGATGTACTTTTTTCAAGTTCTCCAGTTCTGTAAAGTTTGGATTTAATTGGGATTGATAGCAAGTTTATGAATAACTGAATTAACTTGTTGAATTTTTATGACCTATCCTTTGTTTATTACAGGCCTAGAAGGTGTGTAGGTTATGAAATGGAACAGACAAATGTCATGAGACATAAATCCCAAGTTAA
This sequence comes from Heterodontus francisci, assembly GCF_036365525.1. NCBI lineage: Eukaryota > Metazoa > Chordata > Chondrichthyes > Heterodontiformes > Heterodontidae > Heterodontus > Heterodontus francisci. The sequence goes on from NC_090382.1 coordinate 109,581,494, forward strand.
TAACTTTAATTATTGATGTTGGGCATCTATGATACTGTGAAAAATGTACATTGTACATACTCCTGAATTGATTGTACCTGATTCACCAATTTTAAAAAAACACTGCTGCACCAACCTTTTATTCATGTTCGAGTAATCATATTTGATACGCCTCTTTCGTAATAAAATTAAGATTTGGAAACTTGAGGGACTTAGTTTACGAATCTGTTTCACATCCACCACAAGATATGAAGGTCTGGACTTGTACCAGTCATCATTCCATTAACAAAGGCAGTGCCTCTAAGTTGAAATAAGGTTGATTGCAAAACCTAGGCTTCAGTTCGAGATTAATCTGATAGTCCATACAGGTTTCGCTCTGCTAACCAGAGCAGACAGTTTTAAGAAGCAAAGAAAGATGAGAATTTTTTTTAACATGACAAGTTATGAGCTGAAACACGCTGCCTGAAAGGGCAGTGGAAGCAGATTCAATAGTAACTTTCAAAAGGGAACTGGATAAATAGTTAAAAAGGAAAAAGTTGGGCAATGCCAAGGAAGTGGGACTAATTGAATAGCTCTTTCAAAGAGCTAGAATAGAAATGGCAGGACGCATGTCCTCCTGTGCTGTCGGATTCTGTTCCACTTTTGTGATGTGTTGATGTGATTTAGTCACATGGAATAACTTTACTCAGTGGGGCTTCTTTTTGATGCAATGGAAAATTTACGATTCGTGCCCAAAATCCAAAAAACAAACTAAACACAAAAAATGTCAAACTTTATTTCTAAAATGTACAGTAATCTTTTAAAATTTCTTGTGTAAGCATGGTTGCAAATCTCTCACGTTACTATTTTGAGCATTGCTAACTTATGCACAATAGAATCTTTTGTGTATACATGTTCACAGAAACAGATTCCTGGGTAAAACCTCCAGTCGAATGTACTCGGCTAGTTGTTCCGGCCTAGTGATGAAGATTACTTTTTTGGCAGTGTTTTCATCCAACCTGAAAGAGAGCAGAGTTCAGAAATGTTCACATTCCAATTCAGCTAAAATACTAAACTTTTAGCCATGGCTCAGTGGGTAGAACACTCTCCTCTGAGTTACAAGGTTATAGGTTGAACTCCTCACTCCCAGAGACTTGAGCACAAAATCGAGGCTGGCACTCCTGTGCGGTACTCTGGGAGTGCTGCACTGTTGGAGATGCCATTTTTCACGAGACATTAAACCAAGGTGCCCTATCAGCGCTCAGGTGAATGTAAAAAAGTCCCATGGTACTATTTCGAAGAAAAGGGAGTTCTTCCCAGTGACTTGCCAATATTTATCCCTCAACCAACATCACTAAAAATAAATCAGATTATCTGGCCATTGTCATGTTGCTGTTTGTGGGAGCTTGCTGCATGTAGATTGGCTGCTACATTTCTTACAATACAACAGTGGCCAAACTTCAAAAGTACTTCATTGGCTGCAAAGCACTTTGGGACATCCTGAGGTCATAAAAGGTGCTATATAAATGCAAGTCTTTCTTCGAAACTGATTTGGACTGTCAGTTTAGCTTAGTTGGTAGCACTCTCCCCTCTTGACTTGAAGGATGTGGGCTTGAGCCTCACTCCAGATCTGACGCTCCCAGTGCAATATTGAGAGAGTGCTGCACTGCTGGAAGTGCCGTCTTCTGGATGAGATGTTAAACTGAGGCCCCGTCTGCCTGTCTGAATAATGGTGCTATTTGAAGAAGAGCAGAGGAGTTTTCCTGCATCACCACTGACATCTTCAAAAAATAGATTCACTGGTCTTTGGTTTCATTTTCTGTTTGTGCGATGGCACAGTGACTGCTGTGTTTGCCTACACAATAACTGTGCCTACATTTGTAAAGTAACTAGTTGGCTATGGTGTTTTGGGACTTCCCAAGGCCCTGAAAGATGATTTATAAGTGGAAGTTCCTCCTTTACCATGGAGTTGTGGTTACCTCATTTGCATGCGTTTTGTCTTTCATACATGAGTGGGCACTGATTGGCCTTGCCCATAAGAATGCAGCGAGGCGTGGAAAAAAAAAAATCACTAAAACGGATGAACTGATCATTATCTCATTGCTGTTTGTGGGAGCTTGCTCTATGCAAATTATCTGGAGTGCTTCCTCTATTACAACAGTGACTACACTTCAAAAGTACTTTGTTGACTGTAAAGCGCTTTGGGATGTCCCGCGGTCATGACAGGTGCCATATAAATGCAAGTTCTTATTTGTCTCAGCACCTTCAGAGGAGGGGAGAAAATTGAGGGTAAATGCTCTTCTGATGGAAAATGCAAGTTTTTTTTTGCTCTTTATATAGGGAGGGGGACATTAACGCTCTGGCTCTTGACTACTCAGTTATCCATTAAATTATCTGTAAGGATGACTAGAATTTTTTCCTCTCCTTCACTGTATGGGTTTTGTTGGTCATCTGCATCTCCCTGGTTTAGGTTCCACCCTAGTTACAGCAGGAGTGAGACCCCCACCCTCCATCCCTGACCCCTCCCAGCCACACGTTATCACCTAATAAGGTTTTATTCAGAAAAAAAAGACATACCAACTGCGTATAATTACCCAGCAGCCACTGAAAAGCACCGGAGGGTTAACGATGAGCCAAATGCCTAGTCGCTCTGGGTAATAATTGGACAGCAACCAGATTAAATTCTTCACGAATTGGTAATCCATGCTATTCATCGAGAAGTCTTTCATATCAAATACAATACAGAAGTTGTCACATATAGCATCGTCACACTGGTTGCCTGCGGCTTCCTGCAGAGTACAGAACAGATTAAAAGAGAGGGCCGTTTAATGGCTAGGATGTTTGGTGCTGTTTCTTTGACCTCATATTAACTCACAGTATTAGCGTCTTGTGTAACTTTTCTCTCTTACCCCCCACCCCCACCCCCCCTCAAACTCATTCCTCCTTTCTTGAAGGCATCAACAGCCTGGGGGGTTACCATTCACCAGAAACTGAACTGGAGTAGCCATATAAGTACTGTGGCCTCAAGAGCAGGTCAGGTTGGGAATTCTGTGGTGGGTAACTCATCTCCTGGCTCTCCAAACGGTGTCCAGCATCTACAAGTCACAAGTCAGGAGTGTGATGGATTACTCTCCACTTGCTTGAATGGGTGCAGTTCCAACAACACTCAAGAATGCCATCCAGGACAAAGCAGCCCACTTGATTGGCACTCCATCCACCACCTTCAACATTCAGTTCCTCCACCACCCACGCACAGTGGCAGCATAGTGTACCATCTATAAGATACACTGAAGCAACTCACCAAGGCTCCTTCGACAGCACCTTCTAAACCTGCAAGCTCTACCAACTAGAAGGACAAGGGCAGCAGATGCATGGGAACACCACCACCTGCAAATTCCCCTCCAAGCCACACACCATCTGACTTGGAACTACATCACTGTTCCTTCACTGTCGCTGGGTCAAAATCCTGGAGCTTCCTCCCTAACAGCACTGTGAGTATACCTACACCATATGGACTGCATCACCACCACCTTCTCGAGGGCAATTAGGGATGGGCAATAGGCAATGGCCTAGCCAGCGATGTTCACATCCTGTGAAAGAATTTTTTAAAATGATGATCTACCCTCCGAGTAACTGCCGTTTTTGTGTGTGCCAGCTGTGGCTCAATTGGTAGCATGCTTGCCTGAGTCAGAGTGGGTTCAAATTCCACTCTGAAGATTTCAGTACATTTCTCCAGCGATAGTACTGAAAGATGCACTATTAAACCAAGGCTCTGTCTGCCCTTTCAGCTGGATGTAAAGGATTCTTGGACACTATTTGAATACAGCTAGGTCTATCTAGTCTTGATTAATATTTAACATTAACCCATATCACTAAAACAGATTATCTGGTCATTGTCACAAACTTTGATTTTAAACACGCCCAATGCCCCACTCTCCCCCCCATCTCCTATCCGCTTCCTCCAATCCTAAATGAGGGCACCTGCAGTGTGGGAGCTTGCTGTGTGCAAATTGGCTCCCATGTTTCCTACAGTATCACAGTGACTAAACTTCAAAAGTTTTATTTATTTGGAGATACAGCACTGTAACAGGCCCTTCGGCCCACCGAGTCTGTGCCGACCAACAACCACCCATTTATACTAACCCCACAGTAATCCCATATTCCCTACCACCTACCTACCTACACTAGGGGCAATTGACAACGGCCAATTTACCTATCACCTGCAAGTCTTTGGCTGTGGGAGGAAACCAGAGCACCCGGCGAAAACCCACGCTGTCACAGGGGGAACTTGCAAACTCTGCACAGGCAGTACCCAGAATCGAACCTGGAGCTGTGAGGCTGCGGTGCTAACCACTGCGTCACTGATGAAATATCATCCACCTAAAATGTTAGCTTTGTTTCTCTCTCCACCGCTTCTGCTAGACGTGCTAAATAATTTCAGCATTTTCTTTCTTTATTTCAAAAGTACCTCATTGGCTGTAAAGCACTTTGGAATGTCCTGAGGTCATGAAAGGTGCTATAGAAATGCAAGTTTTTTCCCCTTTTTTTATTGGAAGTGAAGAATGATCCTAATCTGACTCTCATTCAATGGACTCCACTCAACTAAGAGCTTTCCACCAAAATGGGGGTTTTTCTCACCTCAATGCCTGGGTCTGTTGTTGACATATTGATAGAGATTGATTGCTATGATTAGTCAATAACTCCATTATCATTGTACCATGCAACTAGCAGGAGTGCAGAAGGCGAACTCGTTGGACTTTGATCATCTAGAAATTCGTGTTGCACGCACCCACCCACCCCCACCACCCCCCCCCCCCCCCACCCACCCCCACCCCCATGCCAGCTGAGATCAGCTTACTTAACATGTACTGGGGACTGATTTGCAGGGTTATACAGAAAAATCTGATGTGTAGGACTAAATTGGACAGCTCTTTCAAAGAGCTGGCACAGGCATGATGGATTGAATGTCCTCCTCCTGTGCGATTCTATGACTGAATGAGTCATGTGCAGGGGGAGGAGGAAGGTCAGGAAAGCCATGGTGGTAGACGACTCAATAGTTAGGGGAACAGACAGGCGTTTCTGTGGCCGTCGACGTGAATCCAGGAAGGTGTGTTGCCTCTTGGTGCCTGGGTCAAGAATGTCTCTGAGCAACTGCAGAACATTCTGAGGGAGGAGGGTGAACAGCCAGGGGTCATAGTCCATATTGGTACCAATGACATAGACAGAAAGAGGGATAAGGTCCTGTGGGCAGATTTCAACGAGCCAGAAAAGGAATTAAAAAGTAGAACCTCAATAGTAGTCATCTCCATAGTACTCCCAATGCCATGTGCAAGTGAGTACAGAAATAGGAACAGAGTGCAGCTGAATGCATGGCTGGAGAGATGGTACAGAAGGGAGGGCCTTAGATTCAAGGGGTATTGGGACCAGTTCGGGGTCAGTGGGACCTGTACAAGCCGGATGGCTTGCACCTCAATGGAATTAGGACAAATATCTTGACTATGAGGTTTGCTAGTGCTGTTGGGGAGGATTTACACTAGCTTGGTAGTGGAATGGGAACTTGAGCGTAGATTCGGAAGGAAGAGAAGCAAAACTGCAAATAGAAGGCAGGAAATTAGAGAACAATTATGGAGGGTCGAGGAATCAAAGAAATTAAGATAGACAACAAAGGTGTTCTTCAGTGCTAAATGGTATATGCTTCGATGCAAGGAGTCTTGTGAATAAGGCAAATGAGCTGAGGGCACAGGTAGACACTTGAAAGTATATTATAGTGAGAAATGGCTTAAAGAAGGGCAGGAATGGCAGCTCAACATTCCGGTTTACAGGGTTTTCAGGCGGGATAGAGAGGGGGATATAAAAGGAGGGGGTGGGGTCGTAATATGGGTTGAAGAAACAATCACAGCTGTAAGGAGGGATGATATGCTCGAAGGATCATCAAACGAAGCCATATGGGTTGAACAGAGGAACAAATAATGGGCAATCACTGCTGGGAGTGCACTACGCACCCCCAAACAGTCAGAGGGAGTTAGAAGAGCAACAAATTGCTGAAAAGTGCAGAAACAAAAGGGCAGTAATAGGGGATTTCAACTTTCCTAATATCAACTGGGATAATTTCATTGTGAAAGGTACGGAGGGGGCGGAATTCTTAAAATGTATTCAGGAGAACTTTTTTAGCCAGTACATAGCAAGCCCAACAAAAGAAGGGGCAGTTCTGGACTTAGTTTTAGGGAATGCATCTGGGCAGGTGGAAGGGTATCAGCGGGGAGCATTTCAGTGGTAGTGGTCATAATTCAGTTTGATTTAGATCCAAAATTGGCTCAGTGGCAGGAAGCAAAGGGTTATGACTGATGGGTGTTTTTGTGACTAGAAGTCTGTTTCTAGTGGGGTTCCATAGTGCTCAGTACCAAGTCCCTTGCTGTTTGTGGTATGTATCAATGATTTGGACTTAAATGAAGGGGGCATGATTAAGAAGTTTGCAGACGATATGAAAATTAGCTGGGCGGTTGTTAGTGAGGAAGAAAGCTGTAGACTGCACAAAGATATCAATGGACTTGTCAGGTGGGCAGAAAAGTGACAAATCAAATTCAATCCACAGCAGTGTGAGATAATGCATTTGGGGAGGACAAACAAGGTAAGGGAAGACACATTAAATGATAGGATTCTGAAAAGTGTCGAGGAACAGAGGGATGTTGGAATGCATGTCCACAGATCCCTGAAGGTAGCACAACAGGTAGGTAAGGTTATTAAGGAGGTATATGGGATATTTTCCTCTATTGGCTGAGGCCTAGAATATATGAGCAGGGAAGTAATGCTAGAACTGTATAAAACACAAGCTAGACTGGAGTGAGAGTCACCACATTATAGGAAGTTTGTGATCATACTAGAGAGGGTACAGAAAAGATTTATGAAAATGTTGCCAGGAATGGTGAATTTTAGCTATGAGGAAAGATTAGATAGGCTGGTTTGTTTTCTTTGGAACAGAGGAAGCTGAGGGGAGATTTAATTGAGATGTATAAAATTATGAGAGGCCGAGATAGAGTAGATAGGAAGACCTAATTCCGCTAGCAGAGAGGTCAATAATCAGGGGGCATTGATTTAAAGGAATTGGTGGAAGGAGTAGAGGAGAGTTGAAAATAATTTTTTTCACTCAGTGGGTGATGGGGGTCTAGAACTTACTGCCTGAAAGGACGGTTGAGGCAGAAACCCTCATTGCATTTAATAAACATTTGGATATGCACTTGAAGTGCTGTAACCTACAGGACTATGGACCAAGAGCTGGAAGGTGGGATTAGACTGGAGAGCTCTCTCATGGCTGGCACTGACATGATGGGCCAAATGGCCTCCTTCTATGCCATTAATTGTTCTATGTTTCTATGAATCATGGGGGAAGCTGAAGGAGATTAGGAATGTTAATTGAGTGACACTTAAAATACCATTTAGATTCTCAATCTTCAACATTCAAAGACAATACTCTTAACAAGCATTCATTATAAGGGGTAAAGTAATGGATCTTCATCAAACTGGAATGTCTCAAATGTTCCTAAAATTTGCTGACTTGCAGGCTAAACTCACCAAAAGATATACAATGAATTTCATAAGACTTTGCAAGTTCCGGTCCTTTGATTGATGGAGTTTGGCTGTTACCAGTAAGATAGGCCTGAGGGAATAAAATCATAACTTTATGTCCCTGCTGTTAAGTGTATAGTAATTGAGTGTTTCAATGTAATCAGGAGGTGGCCATTAACTGGGAATTCATTTGTGCTTCTATATATGTGAGCAGAGTGAAACTGTGGTTGTTGGGTTTGGAATTGCAAGTTTATCATGTATATCTCCGTAAATAAAAATTTATAAAGTGTGTAAAGATTAGGCTCCAGTTCTATCCGACACCACCTGGAATAGAATTCCTTCAGCACCCACTTCAGTGTTCACCTCTGTAAGTTCTTGGACGACAATGTAGTTAATGACGAGGAGGCAAATTGGCCCATTGTGGGTGTCAACCTTGCTAAGTGGGCAACACTCTCACCTCTGAGTCAGAAGATTGTTGGTTCATAGCCCCACTTCAGAGATTGAGCCCACAATCTAGACAGACACTCCCAGAACAGTACCGAGGGAGAGCTGCACTGTTGGAGGTGCTGTCTTCCAGAGGAGACATTAAACCAAGGAGCTGTCTATGCTTTTAGGTGGATGTAAAAAATCCCACAGCCACAATTGAAAGAAAAGCAGGGAAGTTCTTCCCGGTGTCTTGGGCCAATATTTATCCCTCAACCAACAACATAAAAAAAAAGATTATCTGGTCATTTATTTAATTGCTCTTCACCTCATTGGCTGTTAGTCCTCATTGGGACATCCTGCAGTCTTGCTCTGTAAATGGGAGTTATTTCTTTAAATTCAATACGCCCCCACTCCCGTTAACTGTGTGTTGGACATGTTTCAGTATTTTAATATACAATGCGATTTAAGAGTGAAGGAGACAGCAAAGGTTTCTCATCTTCACTTTTCTGATGATGACCTTTTGTTTTAGATTTTTTTCCCTCCCTTGCTGTTTTAATGAAAGAACCCAGTTACATAAAGGGTGAGGATACCTGCCTGCCAGCATTGTCTTTCTCCTCCAGCAATACTGCTTTCCCAGTTCTCAGTTCATTCTTGATATCCGGGTCTTCAACTGTAATCGAGTCAACGCCAAATTCCTTCCTCCATTTCAAGTAACGGAGGATCGCGTTGAAGGCCTGATCGACGGATCGGAAAGCTCGCAGGAACCTTGCAAATGCTTTGTCGTTCAGATCCTGCAAAACATCAGTCAACGTTCAGGAATGCCACACGGCACAAAGATTTCTCAGCAGAGGTTTGCATATATAAAACGTAAAAACATATGATGGCAAATGATGTAAAACTAGTTATTTTTGTGCTCATTTTTTACGGGACTGCCGACTTTGCAAATACAGGAAGTTAAATATTCTTCGATGACGTCCATTTATTCCTCCGCCTCCTGAGCTCTTTTTGAGTGACAGCTCAAAAGGGCACTGTCCACACTCCAAATGGCCTTCTGCATGGTTGGGTTTAGAGTGTGTGCACCAGTGGGGATTTTAACACCTGGGAGGGATCACAGACCAGCCTGGTCCTATCCATGCACATATATTTTGAATATTGGTCATGTGACTGTGTTTCTGTCAGCTTTGGCTCAGTAGCTAGAACTCTCACATCTGAGTCAGAAGGTTGTGGGTTCCAGACCTGCTCCAGAGACTTGAGCCATAATCAAGGCTGACACTCCAATGTGGTGCTGAAGGAGTGCTGCACTGTCGGAGGTGCCTCAATTGAGACATTAAACCAAGGCCCTGTCTGCCCTCTCTTAGGTGAATGTAAGATATTCCATGGCACTATTTCAAAGAAAAGCAGGGGATTTCTCCTTGGTGTCTTGGCCAATATTTATTCCTCCACCAACACCTAAAACAGAATATCGGGTCATTTTACATTTCTGTTTATGGGAGCTTGCTGTACACAAATGTTTCCTACATTACAATAGTGACTATAAATCAAAAGTACTTCATTGACTGGAAAGCATTTGGGACGGTTCTGAGGTCATGAAAGATGCTGTACATAAATGTAGGTTCGTTCTTTCTTTAAATCCACCTCCCAGTGCACAGTCTATCTCCAGCCACATCACATAATATTCAGTCGTGATTATCCTGAACCTAAACTTCACATGAGATATTTTCATTAGACAATTCAATGTTGTGATTTACAAACCGAGTCCCTACCTTTGGAAACGTATTGCACAGACCCTGGAAAAGAAAATAAACAAGATATAAAGATTGAGATTATTTTTGTTAATTAATACTGAGACTCAGAGAGAGGTAAAACAATAATACCTTTGCCTTTTGCTCTAGCAGAACTTTATTCTCCTCTGAGTCTGGTGCAGTTGGACAAGGTCTTTCTTCAGACGTAAGGCTTTCATTTTCCCTAATAAAATTGTAAGACATTTAAAAATTGTAATGATGTATCTGCAGTGGTTATCCAATATGGAACAGAGAGGTACAAGTTTTATTCCGCAAGTGGGCGGCACACTGGCGCAGTGGTTAGCACCACAGCCTCACAGCTCCAGCGACCCGGGTTCAATTCTGGGTACTGCCTGTGTGGAGTTTGCAAGCTCTCCCTGTGTCTGCGCGGGTTTCCTCCGGGTGCTCTGGTTTCCTCCCGCAGCCAAAAGACTTGCAGGTTGATAGGTAAATTGGCCATTATAAATTGCCCCTAGTATAGGTAGGTGGTAGGGGAATATAGGGACCGGTGAGGATGTGGTAGGAATATGGGATTAGTATAAATGGGTGGTTAATGGTCGGCACAGACTCAGTGGGCCGAAGGGCCTGTTTCTCTAAATCAAATAAATCAAATCAAGTTTTGCATTTGTTCCATCCAGAACATAAATTCTTCTCGGAACCATCCCTCTGACAGGAATAAAGGAATCTTTGCACTGAACCAATAATCCATTCATGTCCAATTTTTTTTTATTTGTTCAGGGGATGTGGGCATCACTGGCAAGGCCAGCATTTATTGCCCATTCCTAATTGCCCTTGTGAAGGTGGTGGTGAGCTGCCTTCTTGAACTGCTGCAGTCCATGGGGTGCAGCTGCATATGTTGCATATGAACGTGGGCTCCTTCACTATCTGAGGAGTCGTGAAAGGTGCTGAACATTGTACAATTGTCAGCGACCATCTCCACTTCTGACCTTATGATGGAGGGAAGGTCATTGATGAAGCAGCTGAAGATGGTTGGGCCTAGGACACTACCCTGAGGAACTCCTGCAGTGATGGCCTGGGACTGAGATGATTGACCTCCAACAAGCACAACCATCTTCCTTTGCGCTAGGTATGACACCAACCAGTGGAGAGTTTTCCCCCCAAGATTCCCATTGACTCCTGTTTTGTTCGGGCTCCTTGATGCCATAACTCGGTCAAATGCTGCCTTGATGTCAAGGGCAGTCACTCTCACCTCACTTCTGGAGTTCAGCTCTTTTGTCCATGTTTGGACAAAGGCTGTAATGAGGTCAGGAGCTAAATGGCCCTGGCGGAACCCAACTGAGCGTCAGTGCGCAGGTTATTGCTCAGAAAGTGCTGCTTGATAGCACTGTTGACGACCCCTTCCATTACTTTGTTGATGGTCGGGAGTTGACTGATAGGGCAGTCGTTGCCCAGGTTTGATTTGTCCTGCATTTTGTGCACACGATGTATTTTTCACATTGCTAGGTAGATGCCAGTGTTGTAGCTGTACTGGAACAGCTTGGCTAGGGGCGCGGCTAGTTCTGGAACACAAGTCTTCAGTACTATTTCCGGAATGTTGTCAGGGCCCATAGCCTTTGCAGTATCCAGTGCCTTCAGCCATTTCTTGATATCACTTGGAGTGAATCGGATTGGCTGATGATTGGCATCTGTAATGCTGGGGACCTCAGGAAGCACTTCTGGCTGAAGATGGATGCAAATGCTTCTGCCTTCTCTTTTGCACTGATGTGCTGGGCTCCTCTATCATTGAGGATGGGGATATTTGTGGAGCCTTCTCTTCCTGTTAGTTGTTTAATTTTCCACCACCATCTACGACTAGATGTGGCAGGACTGCAGAGCTTAGATCTGATCTGTTGGTTGTGGGATCGCTTAGCCCTGTCTATTGCATGCTGCTTCCGCTGTTTGGCACGCAAGTACTCCCGTGTTGTAGCTTCACCAGGCTAACAGCTCATTTTTAGGTATGCTTGGTGTTGGTCCAGGCATGCCCTCCTGCACTCTTCACTCAACCAGTGCTGGTCCTCCGGCTTGATGGTAATGGTAGAGTGGGGGATATGCCAGGCCATGAGGTTACAAATTGTGGTTGAATACAATTCTGCTGCTGCTGATGACACACAGCGCCTCATTGATGCCCAGTTTTGCATTGCTAGATCTATCCAATTTAGCACGGTGATAGTGCCACATAGCACGATGGTGGGTACCCTCAGTGTGAAGACAGGACTTTGTCTCCAAAAGGACTGTGCGGTGGTCACTCCTACCAATACTGTCATGGACAGATGTATCTGCGGCAGGTAGATTGGTGAGGACTAGGTCAGGTAGGTTTTTCCCTCTTGTTGGTTCCCTCACCACCTGCCGCAGACCCAGTCAAGCATCTATTTCCTTTAAGACTGGCCAACTCGGTCAGTAGTGGTGCTACCGAGTCACTCTTGGTGATGGACATTGAAGTCCCCCTCCAAGAGTACATTTTGTGCCCTTACTGCCCTCAGTGCTTCTTCCGATTGGTGTTCAACATGGAGAAGCACTGATTCAATAGCTGAGGGGGGTGGTAGGTGATAATCAGCAGGAGGTTTCCTTGCCCATGTTTGATCTGATGCCATGAGACTTCATGAGGTCTGGAGTCAATGTTGAGGACTCCCAGGGCAACTCCCTCTCGACTGTATACCACTGTGCCGCCATCTCTGCTGGGTCTGTCCTGCTGATGGGACAGGACATACCCGGGGATGGTGATGGTGGTGTCTGGGACATTGTCTGCAAGGTATGATTCTGTGAGTATGACTATGTCAGGCTGTTGCTTGACTAGTTTGTGGGATAACGTTCCCAATTTTGGTATATGCCCCCAAATATTAGTAAGGAGGACTTTGCAGGGTCAACAGGGCTGGGTTTGCCATTGTCGTTTCTGGTGCCTAGCGATGCCCGGTGGTCCGTCTGTTTTCATTCTTTCTATTAGACTTTGTAGCGGTTTGAGACAACTGAGTGGCTTGCTCGGCATTTCACTCAACCACGTTGCTGTGGGTCTGGAGTCACATGTAGGCCAGACCAGGTAAGGACAGCAGATTTTCTTCCCTAAAGGACATTCGTGAACCAGATGGGTTTTTACAACAATCGACAATGGTTTCATGATCACCATTAGATTAGCTTTTCAATTCCAGATTTATTAATTGAATCCAAGTTCCACCATCTGCCATGGTGGGATTCAAACCCATGTCCCCAGAGCATTAGCCTGGGCCTCTGGGTTACTAGTGTAGTGATATTATCATCATGTCACCCCCTCCCCTCCCACTTCTGTCTGCTGGCCCCTCTGCTAATCTTTGAATGCTGATTGCTGGGGCCTAAGAGGTGCCTGTTCTATATGCATTTGTATAGCATCCTTAACATCACAAAATGTCCCAAAATGATTCACAGGAGCGTAATCAGACAATCACTGAGTCTAAAAAGGAGACATTAGGACAGGTGACCAAAAGCTTGGTCAGAGAGGTAGGTTTTAAGGAGCATCTTAAAGAAGGAGAGAGGTTTAGGGAGGAAATTACAGAGCTTCGGGTCCAGATGACTGTAGTCATGGCACCAATGGTGGGATGAAGGAAGTGGGAGATGCACAAGAGGCCAGAACTGAAAGAATGCAGAGTTCATGGAGGGCTGGAGGAGGATTCAGAGATAGGGAGCTCCAAGACTATCGAGGGATATGAACACAAAGATGAGCATTTTAAAACCATTTTTTAAAGCAAAAAAAATCTCAAAGTTCTTCAAAAAGAGGCATTGGGAAGTAGCTATTGAGTTGTACAGGAGAGATTAGAAAAAGTGCCGAAAAGCTTGATCGAACAGATGGGATACGTTATTTTCAAGGTGGTCAGGGAAAATTTAGGAAAGGAGTTCCTACAAGTAGTATCAAGTGATTGAAACTTTGCAACGAATGGTGGGGTAAAGGGAGTGGAGAGAGTCACTGTTGGCCAAAGTCAGAAAAATAGATTGGGCTGGACGTCCAATCTCTCCACATCTCCATCCCCTACCAGGATGGTCTGAGGGCTCTCTGCTTCTTCCTTAAAGAGAGGCCCAACCAGTACCCATCCCCACCATCCTCCTCTGCCTGGCTGAACTTGTTCTCACATTGAACAATTTCTCCTGCAACTCCATTCACTTCCTTCAAATAAAAGGTGTTGCTATGGGTACCTGCATGGGTCCTAATTATGCCTGCCTTTTTGTGGGACATGTCGAACATTCCGTGTTTCAGTCCTACTCATGCCCCTCCCTCACCTCTTTTTCCGGTACGTTGATGATTGTATCGGTGCCGCGTCCTGCTCTCGACCCGAAATGTAAAACTCCATCAACTTTGCTTCCAATTTCCCCCCTTCTCTCAACTTTACATGGTCCATCTCTAAAACTTCCCTTCCCTTCCTCGAATCCTATGTCTCCATCTCTGGGGATAGGCTGTCAACTAATATTCATTAAAAGCCCACTGACTCCCACGGCTACCTTGACTACACTTCCTCACACCCAGTTTCCTGTAAGGACTCCATCCCATTTTCCCAGTGTCTCTGTCTCCAACGCATCTGTTCTGATGATACAGCCTTCCACAACAGCGCTTCTGACATGTCTTCCTTTTTCCTCAACCAAGATTCCTCCCCACTGTGGTAGACAGGGCCGACAACTGTGTCTGACCCATTTTCCACAATTCTGTCTCACCCCTTCCCCTCACTTTCCACCCCACCAGCCTCCACATTCAAAAGACCATCCTTCGCCATTTCCGCCACCTCTAGCATGATGCCACCACCAAACACATCTTCCTCTCCCCTCCCCTGTCAGCATTCCAAAGGGATTGTTCCCTCTGTGACACCCTGGTCCACTCCTCTATCACCCCTGACACCTTGTCCCCTTCCCACAGCACCTTTTCATGCAATCGTAGGAGGTGTAATACCTTCCCTTTTACCTCCTCTCTCCTCACCATCCAAGGCACCAAACATTCCTTCCAGGTGAAGCAGTGATTTACTTGTACTTCCTTCAATTTAGTAAACTGTATTTGCTGCTCACAATGCAGTCGCCTCTACATTGGAGAGACCAAATGTAGATTGGGTGACCGCTTTGTGGAACACCTTCGCTCAGTCCGAAAGCATGACCCTGAGCTTCCGGTTTCTTGCCATTTCAACATTCCCCCCCTGCTCTCATGCCCACATTTCTGACCTTGGCCTGCTGCAGTGTTCCAGTGAACATCAATGCAAGCTCGAGAAGCAGCACCTGATCTTTCGATTAGGCACTCTACAGCCTTGTGGACTGAACATTGAGTTCAACTATTTCAGAGCATGACTGGCCTTTTTTTATTATTTTTTATTTCTTTTTAAAAATTATTTGAATTTATTTTTAACCATGTGCCTGTTTTCATGTTGTGCTTTTGGACGGAGCTGTTCATTATTCTGTCATTAACACTCTCTCTGAGCTAATGCTTTGTCTTTCACCACAACCATTGACACTATCTTTGCCTTTGTCCCATGACATCTTTGTTGTTTAATCTCTCTTGCCCTTTGCCCTATCACACACCTTCCATTTTGTTCTCTTCCCCACCACCAACCTCCCTCCCCCTCCCCTATCACTTGCTTAAAACCTAATACTTTTCTAACCTTTGCCAGTTCTGATGAAGGGTCACTGACCTGAAACGTTAACTCTGCTTCTCTCTCCACGGATGCTGTCAGACCTGCTGAGTATTTCCAGTACTTTCTGTTTTTATTTCAGAAAAACGGAGCATTTGGGAGTGGCTAATGAACTAGGTCACCCTTAATGCCAAAGGATTAAATTATGAGGAAAGACAGCAAAGTTAAAGTAAACAGATAGGTAGAACTTGCATTTATTTAGCCCCTTTCACAACCTCAGGATTCCCCAAAGCACTTTCCAAGCAATGAAGTACTTTTGAAGTGTATTCACTGTTGTAATGTAGGAAATGCAGCGGCCAATTTGAATATAGCAAGGTCCCACAAACAGCAATGTGATAATGATCAGACGATCTGTTTTAATGATGTTGCTTGAGGGATATATATTGGCCAGGGCAATGAGTAAATGCAATGCAAATGTAAAATTCACATTTCACAATCCAACAGCATTGGAATGTCCTGCTGTGATACTATAATTGTGATGGAAAATCCCAGTTTTTACAGTCTATTGCTAATAATTCACTTAATTTGTGCTAAAATATCATCCAATAATGTGGTTTAAGAATTTCAGCGAACACAGCAAAGTGAAAGTTTAGTGCTTTGAAAAGCAGAATTAAGCAGCTTTGAATGGAGACTATATATGTAATAGTATCTTTAAATGCTTATAGTCATGCACCCATTATTGTTACAGTAATTCTGTGACATACTGGGATTTCTGTGATGATAGCAGGATTTGCTCAGTTCTCATTCAGGATTTAGCTGGATTACGGTGCTACTATATACAATACCCTTATTGGCTACCTTGCCGAAGATGCCATTCCATTCTGACCCCGATGGTTTCTTGAAGTCATTTTATCTCCCACTATTTGCCTGGTGGTAAGTTGGATTTTTAGCAGAAACTTAACACAGAATCAGTGTCATTGTGCCGTCACTCGCTCTCCTGAGTGCTCACAATGGAACAATGCAATGGCAACATCCCCAGAACGTCAGCAACCAGGGGAATGCAGGCATTACAGGTTAAACTGCAACAGATTTCATGCAGAGTTAACGGGATTACGAATGGTTGCTATTTTATGGCTGTATAACATTACGTGGTTAACTTTTCTTGAAGCATAAGTAGAAAATAGGGAACCATTGCTGCAAAATTAATTTACATATGAAGGCTTTGGAGCTTCTAAAATCGTGTAAATACACCAAAACCTATAGGTTGGCTTGTTGTTAGTGTATTTTGGCATTAAATTGCATCTTCGCAACAACCTGCAGAATTATCCATGATACGCACGCGCGGATTCTTGAACGGAGGGGCGGGGCTTCTATGACAGCTGGGTCCCACATGACAGAGGGGCGCGGGGCGGGGCGAAGGGCGGGCTGTCCCATCACGGCGGCGCCAGGATTGGCCCGCGCGGCAAAACAGAGGGAGGCATCAGTGGGATGCGCTGGGGCGGGGCTTCGGTAACTGACATGAGTATGGGCGAGGCCGCAATGACTGACATATGCGGGCGGGGAGTGAGAGACTTGCGTGGGCATCAAACGTCGATGACAAGCGAGAGCGTGGGCGGGGCTACTGCGTCTAACGTCTCGGCCGCTGTCCTGAATGTGGGCGGGGTTTACGTGATTGCTGTTTTTATGTGGGCGTGTTCGGGGCTTGTTCTGTGATTGACGTGTGTGGGCGGGGTTTGAGTGTGGCCTACCGGCAGCTGGTTGAGAATTATTTTCCCTTTCACCGGCAGTCATGGCGGAGCAAGGGGAACGGGTGCGCAAACTGAAGAAAGCCAAAGCCCCTCAGGACCAGGTCAGTGACATGGTTACAGGAGCAGTGGGAAACTCCATTTCCAAATAGTTTAAAATAAAGGCTCCTGTGGCCTGTGAAGCCGCGGGCTCGAGTGGCGGCAGCAGCCGGGATTCATGGCCTCAGCCCCGTGGAAGGAGCGGATAGAGGCTGAGGATTGAGATCTGTTGCCATGGAGACTGAGGTGGTGCTCTGCCAGACAGTTAGGCCGCAGGTCTGATCCGCGGCCTGTGCTGAGGGAGCCGACCCCCACAGGGGAGCTGCAGCTCGGCTCTAGGTCAGGGTGTGGACCCGGCCAGTCAGTGCCGCTGGCAAGGGCTGTGATTCCTCCATGGTTGAATTGCCCGCTGAGAATCACTCATCTTCTCCCTTCCCCACCCATAGGCAGGTAGCTCACTGTCTCGGCTCACATCCTATTGGATCATACAAGCCAAGCTTCTACAACCTATCCTCATAACTTAAGCCCTTTACCATTCTGGTAAATCTGTACTGCACCCTTTCCAAGGCAAGTACATCCATCCTGAGGCGTGGTGTCCAATATTGAATGCAGTACTGCGGATGGAGGCTGATTAAGGCCCTGCTGAAATGAACTGTAGCTTCTGCACTCTGTATTCTTATGCGCTGAGATAAAGGCCTCATTTCGTTAGCGTTTTTGAATACTTAGAATGAATTTGACCTTTTGACAGATTAATGCTACTGGCTTGCAGTGAGCTGTACAGTCTGAGCTGGGACATCATTCTTGTTCTATAAATATTAGTTTGATATTTATAACTAATCTAAATTGCCATCCGCGTCCATTAACTCCATCTCGGAGTGTTCTTCATCTCCCATATACGCCCTATTCATTTTCCATTACCCCTCTCCCTGCACTTTCAGGAAATGAAATTTAAAACAAACAATAAAAATCACTATTGCAGTCTTGTTTTTTTAATGCTGAGTTGATCAATGCCTTTTTAATTGCATTATTGATAACAGTCTGGCTAATGTCAATGTCCATATGCATTGAACAACTATAACTGGAGGACATTTTCTAAATTAGGGAAAGATGCAGTTAGTAGTATATAAGCAATTATGAAATTCTATAATCCAGGTTACCCTTGGTCCTGTCTTAACTGAGATCTGTGTAATACTGAAATGTATATGTGGGTTTATTGGTGAATTGCTGGCATCCTTGGGACAGTGTGGATGATGCGACATTGTCAATTACAGAGAGGGTTCAAAGAAAAGTGGGAAAATGTGAACATAATTTTCAGAGTCCACTCCAATTTGAGTTTGTTCAGAAGTGATGGTGCAAGGAGAATTGATAAACCCTAACAGGACTGGCAGAACTTTGCCAAAAAATAAAAGTATGGGCGAAGGAAAATTAGATAAAGGACCGTAACAATTCAAAGAAATATGAAATTCGGGAGTGGGCGGGGCACTTGTGTTGCAGCACAAGTGTCTGCAAACAAGACAACGGTTAATCGTAAAATACTGATGGAATATTTATAAATTGGAATTAATTGATTGTATCCCGCCACCAAGCCATCAAATTCATGATGGTTGTAACGGTTTAGTACTGTAGTTATAGAAATAGTTCGCACCTATATCTGTGATATATGTTGTTGTTTCATGATTTTAGTAACTATACATGGGCTTAGCTATAACTATAAATGTGTTAGAGGCCCAGTGACTGGAAAGAAGTTCTTTCAGACCTCTGATTTGAAATCTGTTTTTCAGTTTAGTTAATTATCATTGTTACTCCTCTCCACCATGCTTTGCTGCCACACTATACCACTGGGTTAGTGGTAATTGCTGACCAGTTTTCTCCTGTTCCTTCATGCACGATCCAAATGGAAATTCCTTCTCCTTGTGCTGTGTAACTTTTGGACCTGGTGAATTCTGGACTCTGGATGGAATCTCTGGGAATGAAAATTTTAATGGGACTCGATGTCCTATCAACACCTTCCCTTTTGTTCTCTTTTGCCCCACGCCCATATTGCTTAATGGGACTTTGGTGATTATTGGAATTGAACTGGACTTGTGGAGCACCTTACCTTCTTGTGCACTGAACTTGAAACCAAAATGAACAAATTTGGAACAATCGCTGTGAAATACTGGTTTGGATTTCGCTGCTACCGGATTGGATACTGTAACACGGCTGCACGGGTGATGTGCTCTCTGCCGAATGAACAGGTGTGTAACTTTTAATGGGTGTTTTAGCTCGTCAATAAACAGGTCTAGCCACTATTTTAGTGCTTGGATGAACAACAATAACTTCTATTTGTGTAGTGCCTTTAATTTTCCTTATTTGTTCTTGGGATGTGAGTGTCACCGGCAAGGCCAGCATTAATTGCCCTTAAGCAGGTGATGGTTTGCTGCCTACATCTGAGTGACTTGCTAGGCCATGACAGAGGGCAGTTAAGAGTCACTATATTAGTGTGGGTCTGGAGTCACATGTAGGCCAGACCAGGTAAGGATGGCAGATTTCCTCCCCTGAAAGGAATTAGTGAACCAAATGGGTTTTTACAAGAATCCATTAGTTTCATGCTCATTGTTAATAAGACTCGCGTTTTATTCCAGATTTATCAATTAATTGAATTTAAATTCCCCCAGCTGCCATGGTGGGATTTGAACTCGTGTCTCTGGAGCATTAGGCCGGGCCTTTGAATTACTTTCCCTAAAACTTTGCCATTGGCCCCCTATTGTAATAATTAGTTCCAATGTGCTTCACAGACGTGTTCTAGATCAAAATTTGACATACAGCCACATAAGGCGACATGGGGCAGGTGGCCAAAAGCATGGTCAAAGAGGTAGCTTTTAAGGAGCATCTTAAAGAAGGAAAGAGAGGTGGAGACAATTAGAAAGGGAATTCCAAAGCTTAGGACCCAGGCAGCTGAAGGCATGGTCAATGGTGGAAGATGCGCAAGAGGCCAGAATAATTGGAGGAGATTACAGAGAATTATAAGAACATAAAATGCAGCGACTAGAAATTGCAGTCCAAGAGCCTCCCTTGCAGATTTTAACATTGCTGTAACTTTACAAAAAATTCCTCCATTGAGTGTACCTGTCATCTGATAAAGCCATCTGTTGATGGCTTCTGCAGGGAAGTCTATGGCCTTGGATATTTGCCTTCTCAGTTGAAGGAAAACCTGAATGGAGGTAGAAAGGCAGAGGGAGACTGCTGGCAGCTCCAGGGAGCTTGA
This sequence comes from Heterodontus francisci, assembly GCF_036365525.1. NCBI lineage: Eukaryota > Metazoa > Chordata > Chondrichthyes > Heterodontiformes > Heterodontidae > Heterodontus > Heterodontus francisci. Next base: position 109,601,823 of record NC_090382.1, read on the forward strand.
TATTCAATAGGCCAGCCCGTTTTCTTCCCTCGAAGCAATTCATTCAACATGCTAAGTAAAATGTTATGGATCATCAAGAAACTCAGCTTGTCCTTGAATGTTGCCAAAACTTGTATCAACCCACACCTGGTCAGCCAAACGTTCCACCCCTCATGTATGTTGAAGGCGAGGTTCTGGAATATGTTGAGCACTTCCCATACCTTGGCAGCCACCTCTCTAAAGGCCACCAGGGACGAGGAGATCCAACACTGGATCAGCTGCGCCAGCTCAGCCTTCTACAAACTACAACAGCAAGTGTTTGATAACAAAGACCTCTGCAAGTAACAAAAGTCCTATTGTATAGAACAGTTGTCATCACCACAGTCCTGGACTGCAGTGAGACTTGTACTCTGTGTCAGTGACACACAATAGTGCAAGAGAACTTTCTTCAGCAATGCCTCCGGGTTTAATGGGAGGACCGACGAACAAAGACTAGTGTCCTTCTTGAAGCCAGCTCCACAAGCATTCAGGCAAAACTCTGGCAAAAAATTCTGATGAAAGGTCACTGACCTGAAACATTAACTCTGCTTCTCTCTCCACAGATGCTGCCAGACCTGTTGAGTATTTCCAGCTTTTCTTGTTTTTATTTCAGATTTCCAGCATCTGCAGTATTTTGCTTTTATTTTCCTGCACAGTCAACTTTGATGGACTGGACACTGTGTCCGGATGGCTAAAACCATCTCCCCTGCCAAGTCTTGTTTTCTCAACTCTCAAAGGGCCAGTGTGCCAGCGTTTCAGGGGAGGACAAAAAAAAATGCTTCAAAGACACTCTGAAGCTCTCTTTGAAGCGCGGCAGAATTGACACTGATGACTGAGGAGCTTGCTACCAATTGTTAAAATGGCGTCTCCTTGTCCATCAAGCTGCATCATGCTTCGAGTCCAAAAGCCTTAACGATGAGGCAGAGCAGTGGCAGAGAAGGAAAGAAAAGGAAGCAAATCCTTCACTGTGAATCCCACTGCCTCGTGGGACATGTATGTACCAAAGATCTGCAGGTCGAGAATCTGCCTCTTCAATCACATGAAGATCCATGGCAGAAACTCGCAACCCAGAGTAGATGTCAGCCTTGAATCGAGGGACAGCCTACGACAATGATAATGTTACTAAAATGTCACGAGTAGCTTCCTGAACCTTAAAATCACACTCGCATCACATAGAACCTATACAATAAAAAGGCTTGCATCTAAGAAGCAACCACAGCATTTGCCTCTTTCAGAGCACTCTCATCTCTGGAACAAAACCTGATCAGTTCAAGTGACCACTTATCTGTTAAATTACAAGTCAAATGTCTCGAACAATTTTGTTTGGCGAATCAAAAACAGCAAATGAGGAATGAGCACCCAACCGACAGAAGTTGAGCAATCGGGTGCAGTGGTAATGTCACTGGACCAGTAATCTAGAAGGCCAGGCTAATGCCCTGGGTACATGGGTTCAAATCCCACCACAGCAGCTGGTGGAATTTAAATTCAATTAATTAACAAAATATTCAATTAATTAAAATCTGGAATTGAAAGCTAGTCTCAGTTTCATGGCATGTTACTATCATTGATTGTTGTAAAAACCCATCTGGCTCACTAATGTCCTTTAGGGAAGGAAATCTGCTGTCCTAACCCAGTCTGGCCTAGGGCGGCACGGTGGCGCAGTGGTTAGCACCGCAGCCTCACAGCTCCAGGGACCCGGGTTCAATTCCGGGTACTGCCTGTGTGGAGTTTGCAAGTTCTCCCTGTGTCTGCGTGGGTTTTCTCCGGGTGCTCCGGTGCTCCGGTTTCCTCCCACAAGCCAAAAGACTTGCAGGTTAATAGGTAAATTGGCCATTATAAATTGGCACTAGTATAGGTAGGTGGTAGGGAAATATAGGGATAGGTGGGGATGTTTGTTGGAAATATGGGATTAGTGTAGGATTAGTATAAAAAATGGGTGGTTGATGTTCGGCACAGACTCGGTGGGCCGAAGGGCCTGTTTCAGTGCTGTATCTCTAATCTAATCTACATGTGACTCCAGACCCACACAATGTGGCTGATTCTTAACTGCCCTCTGAAATAGCCTAGCAAGCCACTCAGTTTAAGGGCAATTAAAGATGGACAACAAATGCTGGCCTGGCCAGCGATGCACATGAAAGATTTAAAAACAAATCACAAACCAGCGAGTACCACAAAATGGGATAATCAAATCGCTTAAATAATTTCTTCACATTGCTGTCAGCTTCCATTTTCCTTCTTGTACAGGAGTGCAAAGGAAATTCAGATCTGTAACAGAGTAGATTAAAACTTACGCAATTCAGTATGCACTTCATGGTCAAGTAGCCTAATATCGTTTGCTATCGAGGCTCACTCTTGGGGAAGATATCTTGGCAACTGCAAACCTTTTTTGTAATTTAGGGATAGTATTGGTTTTTAGTTGCTGGCATCAGTGAGACATGCTATCCTGAGTCCTGCAGATCTCAAAGCCATGTCTATTTTGAAATGTTGGCGACCTGCAGAGACACTAAATGTTTTGTGTGTGCGGTTTGGACTATCTTTTAACGGTGTTGTTCCACATGAGTGGAATTTGAGTTCCAGTTTACCGTGACTTTCATCAGTACTAGAAATACAAAAAACTGATGGTCTTGAGTGTAAGGACAGCTCTTGCATTCAGTAATATCAGTGCACTATTTTGGGTTCTGGAAATATTTAAACTGGAATAAGTAGTTTTCAAATGTCTACAATTTGCAAAATATTCCCCCAGCCAGGGAGAGTCCGGATAAATTGTTGCTGTTATTCCTGTCAAACTATAGCAAATTCTCAGCTTCCTATTTACAGGGCGGCACAGTGGTTAGCACCGCAGCCTCAGAGCTCCAGTGACCCGGGTTCAATTCTGGGTACTGCCTGTGTGGAGTTTGCAAGTCCTCCCTGTGTTTGCTACTGCCTGTGTGGAGTTTGCAAGTTCTCCCTGTGTTTGCCTGGGTTTCCTCCGGGTGCTCCGGTTTCCTCCCATATGCCAAAGACTTGCAGGTTGATAGGTAAATTGGCCATTAGCAATTGCCCCTAGTATAGGTAGGTGGTAGGGAAATATAGGGACAGGTGGGGATGTGGTAGGAATGTGGAATTAGTGTAGGATTAGTATAAATGGGTGGTTGATGGTCGGCACAGACTCGGTGGGCCGAAGGGCCTGTTTCAGTGCTGTATCTCTAAACTAAACTTTAAATTAAAAAACTTGCATTTATATAATGCCTTTCACGACCTCAAGACATCCCAAAGCAAATGAAATACTTTTAAATGTAGTCACTGTTGTAACAGTATGAAACTTGGCAGCCAATTTGTGCATAGCAAGTTCCCCACAAACAGCAATGTGATAATGACCAGATAATCTGTTTGTGATATTGATTGAGGACTAAATATTGGCCAGGACACTGAGGAGAATCCCCTGCTTATCTTTGAAATAGGGCCATGGAATCTTTTATCTTTTACCAGAGATAGTTGGCAGAGAGCAGATATTAATGAAATTGTACACTAGTTGAAATCAAGATTTAGTTCACTGTATTTTCAATTTTTAAAATTATTTTATTCAGATTTCAGAGGAATCAGCAAAATTGGTGGAACTGAAAGCTCAGCATAGAACTAACGATGGGAAACAACAATTTGTACTCAAAACACCCAAGGTATGTTCAGTGTAATTGCAAGCAAGAGCTTCAGGAAGTGGTGGGTGCTCTGCTCCACTGTTGTAGAAATTTCCCTGTTCATGTTGCAGGTTACTTTCAGTAGCCAGATGGACCTTAACGCAACCGTGTTTATGTGCACAGAGGGAGCTGGGAACACTCCAGTTGACAAAAAGCCATGTTTATTTGCCATCTTTGCTTTCAATACAGATGGCATTTGTATTGTGGCAGCAGTAGCATTGAGAGTTTTTCATTATGGTGGGTGTGATTTTTAAAATTCTTACTGCAGTGCCACACTAGAGGAGGGTGCTTTTTTTGATCTCTTATGCAAGCGTTAAATTTTACAGGGAACCAGAGACTATAACCCGAAGCAAATGGCTATCCGTGAGAAAGTCTTCAGCACCATCACTGACTGCTTTAAACGGCATGGAGCTGAGACCATTGACACGCCAGTGTTTGAGCTCAAGGTAAGGCACTCAGTGGGGCTATGCAACACCTGAACATTTTTCTGTTTTGACTGGGGCAGTGTGGGTGGTTCTCTGATAGATCAGTGCTGTTGTTGAGCTAATTTAACATATTGGTATTTGTAGATCATGGGAAAAATTCATAACCGAACCAATAAACCTTAACATGCGATAGGCTTTTGTGGGATACTTCCACTGCATCACCTGAAATTACACACACTGTTATGACCAGCAGTACTGGATCCATAACCATCAGACGTTTCCCCTACATCTCAATTTTTCTTCTATGTCCATATGTACAAAATCTATTCTGCCAAAGCAGTATTTATTGCACATGCCTAGTTGCCTGCATCAAGTTTAACCATATAGAGTGGAACTGCAGTCTGCTATATGAAAGACTGGGTAGGCTTGGTAGGTTTCCTCCTCTGCACCAGTTGAAGTTTTGCAACAGTCTGGCAGTTCTCATGGTCACTTTTTTTTTAGCCCCCACAGACTTCTAACTTTAATTTCACAGCATTGCCATGGTACAATTTGAACTCATAACATCTGGGTACCATAACCACCAGGCAATCCAATGCAATGCAACATCAATCTGAGTGAGTCCTTGCAGTGCATTGCATGCTGATTTTTCCTTTAATCCATCTTCACTGCAGTAGGGCAATCAATCTACATGGGCTTGGATGAAGTTCCTGTTAATTTGGCTAACAGAAGCACATTATCCAGCATGATTAACGTATGCCTAGGATGTTCTATCGCTGCTGCATCATAAGGGGCAGTTGAGAGTCCCTCTTTCTGCCAACCCATATCATGTTGTGCATTGGCCAGTGGGCTCCATGCAGAGCTGTATGTAACAAATAACTGGGAGTGTTCAGACAATTCACGCTATTGGCTCTTTTGGCTTTAGTGATAAGTGATTGAATTACTATCTCAGAGCCTGAATTTGACTTGACAGTTCAAACTTTATTGCCCACAATTCCTACTTATAGAAACATAGAAAATAGGAGCAGGAGTAGGTCCTTCGGGCCTGCTCCACCATTCAAATAAATCATGGTTGATAGTCACATTCAGTACCCTGTTCCCACTTTCTCCCATATCCCTTGATCCCTTTGGCATTAAGAAATATATCTATCTCCTTCTTGAATATATTTAATGACTTGGCCTCCACTGCCTTCTGCGGTAGAGAATTCCACAGGTTCACCACCCTCTGAGTGAAGAAATTTCTCCTCATCTCAGTTCTAAATGGCATACCCTGTATCCTGAGACTGCGACCCCTGGTTCTGGACTCCCCAGCCATCGGGAACATCCTCCCTGCATCTAGCCTGAGTAGTCCTGTTAGAATTTTATAGGTTTCTGAGATCCCCTCTCATTCTTCTAAGTTCTCGTGAATATAGGCCTAGTCAACCCAATCTCTCTCAGAAGCACAGAATAATAGTGGAGGCCCTTCGGCCCATCGAGTTTGCACCGATGCATTAAAGACACCTGACCTGTCTACCTAATCCCATTTGCCAGCACTTGGCCCATAGCCTTGAATGTTATGACGTGCCAAGTGCTCATCCAGGTACTTTTTAAAGGATGTGAGGCAACCCGCCTCTACCATCCTCCCACGCAGTGCATTCCAGACCGTCACCACCCTCTGGGTAAAAAAAGTTCTTCCTCAAATCCCCCTTAAACCTCCTGCCCCTCACCTTAAACTTGTGTCCCCTTGTAACTGACCCTTCAACTAAGGGGAACAGCTGCTCCCTATCCACCCTGTCCATGCCCCTCATAATCTCGTACACCTCGATCAGGTCACCCCTCAATCTTCTCTGCTCCAGCGAAAACAACCCAAGCCTATACAACCTCTCTTCATAGCTTAAATGTTCCATCCCAGGCAATATCCTGGTGAATTGCCTCTTCACCCCCTCCAGTGCAATCACATCCTTCCTATAATGTGGTGACCAGAATTGCACACAGTGCTCCAGCTGTGGCCTTACCAAAGTTCTATACAACTCCAACATGACCTCCCTGCTTTTGTAATCTATGCCTCGATTGATAAAGGCAAGTGTCCCATATGCCTTTTTCACCACCCTATTAACCTTCCCTTCTGCCTTCAGAGTTCTTTGGACAAACACACCAAGGTCCCTTTGTTCCTCGGAACTTCCCAGTGTCAGGCCATTCATTGAATACAAAGGTGTCATTATACTCCTTCCAAAGTGTATCACCTCACACTTTTCAGGGTTAAATTCCATCTGCCACTTTTCTGCCCATTTGACCATCCCGTCTATATCTTCCTGTAACCCAAGACACTCAACCTCACTGTTAACCACTCGGCCAATCTTTGTGTCATCCGCGAACGTACTGATCCTACCACCACATAGTCATCTATGTCGTTTATATAATGACAAATAGGCGACCCAGCACAGATCCCTGTGGTACGCCACTGGACACTGGCTTCCAGTCACTAAAACAGCCATCTGTCATCACTCTGTCTCCTACAGCTAAGCCAATTTTGAATCCACCTTATCAAGTTACCCTGTATCCCATGTGCATTTGCTTTCCTAATAAGTCTCCCATGTGGGACCTTGACAAAGGCTTTGCTGAAATCCATGTAAACTACATCAACTGTACTACCCTCTTCTACACACCTGGTCACATGCTCAAAAAATTCAATCAAATTTGTTGTTAGGCATGACCTCCCTCTGACAAAGCCATGCTGACTATTCCTAATCAAATTTTGCCGCTCCAAGTGGAGATAGATTCTCTCCTTCAGAATTTTCTCCAATAGTTTCCCTACCACTGATGTGAGACTCACTGGTCTATAGTTCCCTGGCTTATCTCTACAACCTTTCTTAAATAGTGGGACCACATTAGCTGTTCTCCAGTCCTCTGGCACCTCCCCCGTGGCCAGAGAGAAATTAAAAATTTGGGTCAGAGCCCCTGCAATCTCCACCCTCGCCTCCCACAGCATCCTGAGACACAAATCGTCCAGACCTGGAGATTTGTCCACTTTTAAGCCTGCTAAAACCTCCAATACCTTGTCACTCCCTATGACAATTTGCTGAAGAACCTCACATTCTCTGAGTTCCATATCTACATCCTCATTCTCTTGGTGAAGACAGATGTGAAGTATTCATTCAACACCCTACCAATGTCCTCTGGCTCCACCCACAGATTTCCCCCTTGGTCCCTAATGGGTCCTACTCTTTCCCTGGTTATCCTCTTCCCATTGATATAGAATATCTTGGGATTTTCCCTACTTTTACCAGCCAGACCTTTCTCATATCCCCTCTTTGCTCTCCTAATTGCTTTCTTAAGCTCCATCTGACATTTTCTGTACTCCATTAATGCTTCCATTGACTTGCTCTCCTTGTATTTGCTAAAAGCCTCTCTTTTCCTTCTCATCCTACCCTCAATGTTTCTGGTCATCCATGGTTCTCTGGGCTTGTTGCTCCTACCTATTACCCTAGAGAAAACATGTTGGGCCTGTACCCTCCCCATTTCCTTTTTGAATGCCCCCCGCTGCTCTTCTGTAGATTTCCCGACAAGTAACTCTTTCCAGTCTACCATGGCCAGATCCTGCCTTATTTTACTAAAATTGGCTCTTTTTTTGCAACTTGTCTATTTCTTTCGTCATAACAAGCTTATGTTGTTCCATGTTGTGGTCGCTATCACTAAAATGCTCCCCCACCAACACATCAACCACCTGTCCGGTATCATTCCCCAGAATTAGGTCCAGCACTGCACCCTCCCTTGTTGGATCCTCTACATATTGAGCTAAAAAGTTCTCCTGTACACATTTTAAGAACTCCACTTCATCTAAGCCCTTAACACAATGACTATCCCAATTAATGTTGGGAAAGTTGAAATCACCTAATATAATTACCCTATTATTTTTACACACCTGTGCGAATTGCGCACATAATTGCTCCTCAATTTCCTGCTCACTATCTGGGGGTCTATAATAAACACCGAGCAATGTGGCTGTCCCTTTTTATTCCTAAACTCTACCCATAAAGTTTCATTTGATGCCCCCTCCAAGATATCATCTCTCTTTACTGCAGTAACTGACTCCTTAACTAATATTGCAATGCTTCCTCTGTCTTGCCTGAAGATTCTATATCCCGGGATATTGAGCTGCCAATCCTGCCCCTCCCTCAACCATGTCTCCGTGATGGCTACTATATCACAATTCCACCTGTCAATCATTGCCCTAACTCATCCATTTTACCTGTAATACTTCTGGCATTAAAGTAGAGGCCATCCATCCTGATCTTACTCCCTTGAAACATACTTCCGCTGTATTCCCTCTGACTTGTTTGCTTTCCTGTGTTTAGCTGTGTCCCTATTCTGCTAGGAGTCTGCGTCCCCTCCCCCTGCCAAATTAGTTTAAACTCCTCTCAACAGCACAAGCAAACCGCCAGCAAGGATGTTAGTCCCCCTCTGGTTCAGATGTAGACCTTCCTGCTTGTACAGGTCCCACCTTCCCCAGAAATGGTCCCAGTGGTCCAGGAATCTAAAACCCTCCCTCCTGCACCAACTCTTAAGCCATGCATTCATCTGTGCTATTCTCCTATTTCTATACTCGCTAGCACGTGGCACTGGCAGTAATCCAGAGATTGCAACCCCCAAGAGGTCCTGCTTTTTAGTCTACTGCCTAACTCCCTGAGTTCTTGATGCAAGACCTCATCCCTCTTTCTACCTATGTCATTGGTACCAACATGTCCCATGACCTGTGCCTTATCACCCTCCCCTTTCAGGATGTCCTGCAGCTGTTCAGTGACATCCCGGACCCTGGCACCAGGGAGGCAACACACCATCCTGGAGTCACCTTGACAGCCACAGTAGCGCCTATCTGTTCCCCTGACTATCGAATCCCCTATTACTATTGCTCTTCCTCTCTTTCCCCCTTCCTGTGCAGACAGGCTGCCTGTGGTGCCAGAGGCTTGGCTCTGTCCGCACTCCCTGGAGGAACCAGCCTCATCAGCCTCCAAAATGGAATACCGATTTGCATGCGGGACCCCAGGGGACTCCTGAACTACCTGCCTGTTTCTCTTGGAATGCCTGGTGGTCACCCATTCCCTTCCTTCCTCAAGTCTCTTCAGCTGCGGTGTGACCACCTCTCTAAATGTGCTATCCACGATGCTCTCAGACTCGTGGATGCTCCACAGTGTTTCCAGCCACCGTTCCTGCTCTGAAACCCAAGCTTCCAGGAGCTGCAGTTGGACACACTTCCTGCACACATGCTGGTACCGGGTACTGGAAATGTTCCCGGATTCCCACATGCAGCAAGAGGAGCAAACCATGGCTTTAAGCTCTCCTGCCATGACTAAACCCTTTAAATTTAAAACTTTAGACAACTATTATAATAAAAAAAATCAACTAAGTCTTGCTAAAACAATGACTTACAATTCAATCCAGTTTGAAAAATACGCACCAGGACTTACTCACCAGTCAGCTGTGCTCTTTGGAAACTCTCAACTCTGCTCACTCTCTGAGGACAGGTAGGAAATGAAAGGAGCTCCTCGCTCCCTCCTCACAAAACTCCCACTTTAGCAACCTAATGCAGCCCCAAGTGCAAACGAAGTCAGCGCTGTAAGATGGCCCACTTTTATACTGTCTGACTCTGGTCCCTGAAAACTGGTTTAAGCCAGTTATCTAATTAACAAGGTGCAGCTGCAAGCAGAGCCTGAGTGAACTCTGTTGAAAGCTGGTCTAAAACTCACCTCCAACCCAAACAGCAACTGTTAAGTTAATTTGCTAAATAAAAGAAAGACTAGACTTTAGATAAAACTAACCCTTAATTACCATCAGTCACAAAACTCCCACTTTTGCACTCTAATGCAGCCCCAAGTCAGCACTCCAGTGCAAAAACCTCTCCTCATGTGTCAATCCTGCCATCCCAGGAATCAGCCTAGTAAATCTTCTTTGTACTCCCTCAATGGCAAGAACATCATCCTTCCTCAGATAAGGAGACCAAAACTGCACACAATACTCCAAATGTGGTCTCACCAAGACCCTGTATAACTGCAGTAAGAAATCCTTGCTGCTGTACTCAAATCCTCTTACAATGAAGGCCAACATACCATTTGCCTTCCTAACTTCTTGCTACACCTGAATGCGTGCTTTCAGTGACTGGTGTACAAGGACACCCAGGTCTTGTTGCACCTCCCTCTTTCCCAATCTATCACCATTCAGATAATCTCCCTTTCTGTTTTTACAACCAAAGCGGATAACCTCACATTTATCCACATTATACTGCATCTGCCATGCATTTGTCCACTCACCCAACTTGTCCAAATCACATTGCAGTCTCTTTGGTCCTCCTCACAGCTCACTTTCCCCCCCAGCTTTGTGTCATCTGCAAACTTGGAAATGTTACGTTCTACATATCTCCTGATCTGCCCTGAAAACATTTGCATCTAATTGGGTACATAGCTAGTTGGAGTGTGAATAGTAGAAGTTGTACTTTAATTGCTGCACATTGGTTGAAAATCCATCAAAAGGTAACATTTATTGTGAAGTAAATGTCATTAATAATTCACCCATAAAATCCATATAATTCATTCATGAAAATATATTTTTCCATTATCTTTTGTTGAATCACAGTATATCTCTGTTCTTTAGGAAACCCTGATGGGAAAATATGGCGAAGACTCAAAACTTATCTATGACTTAAAGGACCAGGGTGGTGAGCTGTTGTCCTTGCGTTATGACCTAACAGTATCCTTGATCTGCCTGTGTACTAAGTTCAACAGTAAGACAAAAGTGGACGATCCTTGAATTATTGCAGTGTCTGGGTGAGCAGGGCAGACTGGGTTCAGGAGACCAGATAATGCAGTGGATTTACCACACTGCTTTTCGTCTCTGGGAGCTGTGCTCAAATTCAGCTAAGACTAATGGGCTGAAAGTCTTCTCTTTCCACTGAGCTAAGTGATTGAATTTGAGGACATTTCACTTGCATTCAGAATCAGTGTGGGCCCACAGTACAAAATTGCCCCTAATTAGGTGCCTTCGCTTGGTACAGGAAATGGAAAATTGTCACATTGGCGCAGTGATGGTTGCTGTTCTGAATTTGGGGTGGGTACACATTTTTTGGGGCTTGATGCTGATATGAGGTTTTGAAATGGAAAGTATGGTTTACCAGCACATTCTCCCCACCCATGTTTAAAACAAAAATGCTTTTGGGAGCAAATGATTGCACTTGGTTAGAGAGCAACAGATGAATATTTGTTGATGTATGGAAACTTGTTTGTTCAAGTTTTAATTGAATCAGATTTTTAAAATGCCAGTTTCAAGAATAGCTTTGACATTTGTAGAAGTTTGAAATAGAGTTCTTTCCCCTGGTACCTGAAATGGCTGATTTCTTGCTTTGTCCACCACGTGGCTTTGTCAATCACTGGCAAACGTTGGTTTTGCAAAAGGAAAAGAAAATGAGAATTGAGTGTGATTTAGATAACTGGAATGAGAGAAAATAAGGACTGGGTACCAGTTAAAAATCTATTAAGCAACTTAATTAGAAGGAGTTTGCTTACTGTGTGAAACTAAACTTAAGCCCTTGTCTGATATACATAGTGCAACCAGTCTGGTTTCCTATCTTGAGTGGTGTGAAACAGGGCTGTGTTCTCGCACCTACACTGTTTGGGATCATCTTCTCCCTGCTGCTCTCACATGCGTTCAAGTCTTCAGAAGAAGGAATTTTCCTCCACACAAGATCAGATGGCAGGTTGTTCAACCTTGCCTGTCTGAGAGCGAGGACCAAAGCACAGAAAGTCCTCATCAGGGAACTCCTCTTTGCTGACGATGCTGCATTAACATCCCACACTGAAGAATGTCTGCAGAGACTCATCGACAGGATTGCGGCTGCCTGCAATGAATTTGGCCTAACCATCAGCCTCAAGAAAACTAACATCATGGGACAGGAGGTCAGAAATGCTCCATCCATCAATATCGGCGACCATGCTCTGGAAGTGGTTCAAGAGTTCACCTGCCGAGGCTCAACTATCACCAGTAACCTGTCTCTCGATGCAGAAATCAACAAGTGCATGGGAAAGGCTTCCACTGCTATGTCCAGACTGGCCAAGAGAGTGTGGGAAAATGGCGCACTGACACGGAACACAAAAGTCCGAGTGTATCAAGCCTGTGTCCTCAGTACCTTGCTCTATGGCAGCGAGGCCTGGACAACGTATGTCAGCCAAGAGCGACGTCTCAATTCATTCCATCTTCGCTGCCTCCGGAGAATCCTTGGCATCAGGTGGCAGGACCGTATCTCCAACACAGAAGTCCTCGAGGCGGCCAACATCCCCAGCTTATGCACACTACTGAGTCAGCGGCGCTTGAGATGGCTTGGCCATGTGAGCCGCATGGAAGATGGCAGGATCCCCAAAGACACATTGTACAGCGAGCTCGCCACTGGTATCAGACCCACCGGCCGTCCATGTCTCTGCTTTAAAGACGTCTGCAAACGCGATATGAAGTCCTGTGACATTGATCACAAGTCGTGGGAGTCAGTTGCCAGTGATCGCCAGAGCTGGCGGATAGCCATAAAGGCGGGGCTAAAGTATGGCGAGTCGAAGAGACTTGGCAGTTGGCAGGAAAAAAGACAAAAGCGCAAGGCAAGAGCCAACTGTGTAACAGCCCCGACAACCAATTTTATCTGCAGCACCTGTGGAAGAGTCTGTCACTCTAGAATTGGCGTTTATAGCCACTCAGGCGCTTCTCCACAAACCACTGACCACCTTCAGGCGCTTACCCATTGTCTCTCAAGACAAGGAGGCCAAAGAAGAAGAAGAACCAGTCTTGTTCATGGGGCACTGTTTTTAAACATATATAATGCCAATATTTGCTCATTGCCCAGAATTTACACTGTCTGCTTTGATATGGAGCCACATGCCCAGAAAGGTAACAGACGTGATATCCAACCTGTGCTGAGTAAGTTGGCGCTGTCGTGGGGACACTACAAGTTGACTTTGATGTCCAAGTGTAGAGGAGAAACATTTGTTTCGACTTCAGTGGCGATCCCTATCTATAAAATAAATGAACTTCCCAGTGACCGATTAAAGAATCACACAAGATTTCACATTATAGGATATTTACGATAACCACTAAATCAAAACATTAACTGAACAGTACTGAGTTGGTAGCTAATATGCTAAATTACAAAAGGATATTTCCTATTTACTTAATAACACACTCGAAAACCCCACATCACATTTCTGCCTTACACAGTGTTCTCAGTGAAAAGCTGTCCTTACAGTTATACGTCCCAAACTCCCAGCTGCAATGGGTTGGATCTTCCAGTGTCCTCTTCGCTCACTTCTTCCTAACACATTCGACTGGACTTCCATTAATAAGGCAATCACTGGTGGCCCCATTAGTTTTTTTCGCCTATGCAAACTGTGAGCCCTCGAACCGGGTTCAAACCATAGCAGCCTTTTGCTGTTTCCCTAGAAACAGCTGACTCGTCGGTCTCTGTTTAGGTTGTGCAGCTGACTGCCGGTCTTTGTTTCTTCCTTTCAGCCCCAGACCTAGGAAAGCCGCTCGAAATTATCCAGATCAAAGTCAGTAGTCGTTTGCCTTTGATAATTCTCAGAGCATACATTTGACCCAAGCAAAACCACCTGGCCCTTCCTTTGTTTCCAGGTGTTAAAAATTGCAACTCAACTCTGCATTTTAGAGCCCCTGGCTTCCTGTTTCCAATCAGAGGGTCTGGGAGAGCGAAACCCATCGTCCTTTAGGGGTTATAACCTTGTACCCTGCTTTCAAAAGGTTCTTTGATCTGGGTTCCTTGTTCTCATGGTAACCAAGAGCCAGGCTTGTCACTGGGCAGATTTTGTATGAGGTCACATGATTCCTCCAAATGTTCATTTACACTTCATTAAAGATCGCAGTTTTTAAAACCTAACCATACTGTGAAGTCCAGCAGTTATAACACAATTGCAAAGGCTCCAATACCTGACTGCTATCCAATTATCCCTGCTAGGACGTTTGTGTATGTAGTTGTTAGGTAAGCAGATGGGCGCTGTTGAATAACCTTCCAACTTTAGCTTGTCAAAGCTCAAAATGAGGGCGAATCAGTTGGGTGACATATTGGAAGACAGCTGGCAACAAAGGAACCATATTCTGTCACATGTCGCCGTCTTCATGAAAGGAGAACAAGGGGATATTTAAAGGGAAGGATTTTAAAATGGAGGCGTGACATAAAGTAATGATTTCAATTCTGTGATCAACATGAAATTATAACATTTCAAGTAGAGCTGTGCAGCCAGTTCTGTCGTCATTACAGTATTTGTCCTTGACCTTGTTTTCTCAGGTTCCTTTTGCCCGTTACTTAGCTATGAATAAAATGACCAATATCAAGAGATATCACATTGCAAAGGTATACCGAAGAGACAATCCAGCCATGACCCGGGGCCGTTACAGAGAGTTCTATCAGTGTGTGAGTATTTGTTGAACTGATGTTAGGAGCATTCTACTTGGGATTTATTAACTTTGCAGAAATGAAATAATTTTGGAATAGCTGAGTATTAATGACCATATCAAGAAATCCGCAAATAGAGAACACACATTGTTCAGAAAGCTACACTGTAAAAATCCAGTTTATAAGCTGATGTAGAACTCATATTTTACAATGCTGCTTTGCTCCACTTTGTTGTCTATGATTTACTGATTTATACATAGGTTTTCAAACTGGAGGGATTCTACAATGGGAACCCAAGTAATCCACCAGGGCATTGGTTTCTCTATATTTGATGACTTCCTAGCATATTTTTGTTGCTGCGTATGAATAAAAATATTTTCTGCAGTGATTTTCATTGTCGAGTGAGACTATCTTACGGAATCTAGGACTGGGGCTCTGGTGATTAGTCGGGGTGATGGAAGGTATCGTCGACAGTGCTATCAAGCGGCACTTGTTTAGCAATAACCTACTTGCTGATGCTCAGTTTGGGTTCTGCCAGGGCCACTTAGCTACTGACCTCATTACAGCCTTGGTTCAAACATGGACAAAAGAGCTGAATTCAAGAGGTGAGAGTGACTGCCCATGACATCAAGGCAGCACTTGACCGAGTATGGCATCAAGGATCCCTCGCAAAACTGGAGTCAATGGGGTGGGTGGCGGTGGGGGAGCTCTCCACTGGTTGGAGTCGTACCTAACGTAAAGCAAGATGGTTGTGGTTGTTGGAGGTCAATCATCTCAGCTCTGGGATATCAGTGCAGGAGTTCCTCAGGGTAGTGTCCCAGGCTCAACCATCTTCAGCTGCTTCATCAATGACCTTCCTTCGATCATAAGGACAGAAGTGGGGATGTTTCCTGATTGCACAATGTTCACCATTCGCGACTCCACAGATACTAAAGTAGCCTGTGTCGAAATGCAGCACGACCTGAAGAGTAACATTCGTGCCACACAAATGCCAGGCAATGACCATCTCCAACAAGAGACAATCTAACCATTTCCCCTTGACATTCAGTGCCATTACAATCGTTGAATTCGCCACTATCAAAATCCTGGAGGTTACCATTGACCAGAAACTGAACTGGAGTAGCCATGTAAATACTGTGGCGACAAGAGCAGGTCAGAGGCGAGGAATCCTGTGGCGAGTAACTCACCTCCTGACTTCCAAAGTCTGTCCACCATTTACGAGGCATAAGTCAGGAGTGTGATGGAATACACTCCACTTGCCTGGATGGGTGCAACTCCAACAACATCAAGAAACTTGATACCATCCAGGACAAAGCAGCCCACTTGATTGGCACCCCATCCACAAACATTCACTCCCTCCACCACCGTCACACAGTGGCAGCAGTGTGTACCATCTACAAGATGCACTGCAGCAACGCACCAAGGCTCCATAGACAGCACCTTCCAGACCCGCGACCTCTATCACCTAGAAGGACAAGGGCAGCAGATGCATGGACGGCGCAGTGGGTAGCACCACAGCCTCACCGCTCCAGTGACCCGGGTTCAATTCTGGGTACTGCCTGTGTGGAGTTTGCAAGTTCTCCCTGTGTCTGCGTGGGTTTCTTCCGGGTGCTCCGGTTTCCTCCCACAGCCAAAAGACTTGCAGGTTGATAGGTAAATTGGCCATTATAAATTGCCCCTAGTATAGGTAGGGGAATATAGGGACAGGTGAGGATGTGGTAGGAATATGGGATTAGTGTAGGATTAGTATAAATGGGTGGTTAATGGTCGGCACAGACTCGGTGGGCCGAAGGGCCTGTTTCAGTGCAGTATCTCTAAATCAAAAAAAAACCACCACATGCAAGTTCCCCTCCAAACCACACACCATCCTGACTTGGAACTATATCGCCGTTCTTTCACTGTCGCTGGGTCAAAATCCTGGAACTCCCTTCCTAATAGCACTGTGGGTGTACCTACCCCACATGGATTGCAGCGGTTCAAGAAGGCAGCTCACCACCACCTTCTCAAGGGTAATTAGGGATGGGCATTAAATGCTGTCCTCGCCA
This sequence comes from Heterodontus francisci, assembly GCF_036365525.1. NCBI lineage: Eukaryota > Metazoa > Chordata > Chondrichthyes > Heterodontiformes > Heterodontidae > Heterodontus > Heterodontus francisci. The sequence goes on from NC_090382.1 coordinate 109,618,399, forward strand.
GCGATGCCCACATCCCGGAACGAATTTTAAAAAAAGGTCCCCAGAAGTATGTCTGTAATGACAGGGGAGTCTTTGGGAGTGATTCAGTATCGGAAGGGATTCTGAAAGTGACTCAAAATTCAAAAGGCTGTTGCTTTTGGAAAACTGTTTAAAGAATAAATTGAAGTTAATAACTGCAATCTTTATCTGCTGATTTTGCTTCAATATAAATCTATACATTTCAATAAAAACCTTTTGTAGTTTTGACGAACTACATAGTTCAGACCAGTGTGTGTTTTTGCCTATTTGAAAGATTGAGAGTATACCACGGATGTCCCACACGAAGTAGATTGTTAATCCTAAAGTATGCTATCCCACTCAGTTCATGCATATGGTTCACTTTTGTTTCATGTAGCATGAGGAACCTACATTTTCAATTAGCATGAGTGACGATGCTCTATTTAGACACTTAAATTATAGAACCAAGTCTGGCTACCTGTCGGATTTTCTCTTTAACTTATATTCAGTGTTGCAATGCAAAATGTATTTATGCTGTCAGTCTCAATTTAAATTTTTTTTTAACTCTTTCCTTTCTCAGGATTTTGACATTGCTGGCCAGTATGATCCAATGATTCCTGATGCTGAATGTCTGAAAATTGTCTGTGAAATCTTGAGCGAGCTGCAGTTGGGACAGTTTCTTATTAAGGTAAAATTGAGGAAATTTCAATAAGATCAAAAGATTTTAAAGAGTGGGGGATGAAGATCAGGTTAAATGTTTGAGATACCACAGCAGGACAACACCATTTTAATTTAAATCTTTTCCCATTGAGAAACCCAGGTAGCAATGTGATGGATTATCACTATTGTCATGTCAGTATGTAAAGGCAGATATAAGTGAGACTAGCTGAATTTGTTCTCTACGAATGTAAAGCTGAGGAACTGGCAGACTTGGGATGGTTGCCATTAATGTTTTTTGTCCTTGACCTTCAGGCAGGTTTGCCAGGTAGACATCAGGTCAGGGGCCTGAACAACTGCATTGTGTGAATTAATTCCGTTATTCAGTTTAGAACTGAGATTGTCTTGGGCGACTATAACCAATTAAAATAGCTTAAAACCAAATATACATTTTCTGTTTGCATAAAATTCACCTGTGAGTTCCAGGCAAGGCAAAGACAAAATAGAAGAGTTAATCCCCTGCCAGTGAGTACTAAGCGAGAATTAAGTTTGAACTTGGAGGAAGAAGAGTGTGAGATGGAGGAATAATACTGAAAGCTTGTGCCAGCCAGAGTGAGAGAGAGAGATGGCGCCTTACTACATTCACTACTGAAGGAACAGAGTGTGGCTTCAAAGCTCGAGGCGGTTGAATGGACTCATTGGGCAGTTGTGCTGTCCTGAATGTGCTTTACTTGTTAAAATCATTGCAGATAAAGCTGGTAGGTCAATTTGTAGCTTGAAATGAACTCGCTTTGTTGATACTTCCGTTCATAGGGGTATAACAAAACTGTAGAGGACACTGGCAAATAGGGTTTGTGCAAGTTCTATGGGTAGGGGCAGAAATTTGAGTGGCTTCGTTGTTTGGATGTAGAGCACGATGTGTTCATTCAAAGAGGGTGTAGCTCAGGAAAATAAAAACTTTCTTCTTCTTTGGCCTCCTTATCTCGAGAGACAATGGATAAGCGCCTGGAGGTGGTCAATGGTTTGTGAAGCAGTGCCTGGAGTGGCTATAAAGGCCAATTCTAGAGTGACAGGCTCTTCCACAGGTGCTGCAGAGAAATTTGTTTGTCGGGGCTGTTACACAGTTGGCTCTCCCCTTGTGCCTCTGTCTTTTTTCCTGCCAACTGCTAAGTCTCTTCGACTCGCCACACTTTAGCCCCGCCTTTATGGCTGCCCGCCAGCTCTGGCGAACGCTGGCAACTGACTCCCGCGACTTGTGATCAATGTCACAGGATTTCATGTCGCGTTTGCAGACGTCTTTAAAACGGAGACATTGCCAGCCGGTGGGTCTGATACCAGTGGCGAGCTCGCTGTACAATGTGTCTTTGGGGATCCTGTCATCTTCCATGCGGCTCACATGGCCAAGCCATCTCAAGCGCCGCTGACTCAGTAGTGTGTATAAGCTGGGGGTGTTGGCCGCTTCAAGGACTTCTGTGTTGGAGATATAGTCCTGCCACCTGATGCCAAGTATTCTCCGGAGGCAGCGAAGATGGAATGAATTGAGACGTCGCTCTTGGCTGACATACGTTGTCCAGGCCTCGCTGCCGTAGAGCAAGGTACTGAGGACACAGGCTTGATACACTCGGACATTTGTGTTCCGTGTCAGTGCGCCATTTTCCCACACTCTTGGCCAGTCTGGACATAGCAGTGGAAGCCTTTCCCATGCGCTTGTTGATTTCTGCATCGAGAGACAGGTTACTGGTGATAGTTGAGGCTAGGTAGGTGAATTCTTGAACCAGTTCCAGAGCGTGGTCGCCAATATTGATGGCTGGAGCATTTCTGACGTCCTGCCCCATGATGTTCGTTTTCTTGAGGCTGATGGTTAGGACAAATTCATTGCAGGCAGCCGCAAACCTGTCGATGAGACTCTGCAGGCACTCTTCAGTGTGAGATGTTAAAGCAGCATCGTCAGCAAAGAGGAGTTCTCTGATGAGGACTTTCCGTACTTTGGACTTCGCTCTTAGACGGGCAAGGTTGAACAACCTGCCCCCTGATCTTGCGTGGAGGAAAATTCCTTCTTCAGAGGACTTGAACGCATGTGAAAGCAGCAGGGAGAAGAAAATCCCAAAAAGTGTGGGTGTGAGAACACAGCCCTGTTTCACGCCACTCAGGATAGGAAAGGGCTCTGATGAGGAGCCACCATGTTGAATTGTGCCTTTCATATTGACATGGAATGAGGTGACGATACTTAGTAGCTTTGGTGGACATCCAATCTTTTCTAGTTGTCTGAAGAGACCACGTCTGCTGACGAGGTCAAAGGCTTTGGTGAGATCAATGAAAGCAATGTAGAGGGGCATCTGTTGTTCACGGCATTTCTCCTGTATCTGACGAAGGGAGAACAGCATGTCAACGGTCGATCTCTCTGCACGAAAGCCACACTGTGCCTCAGGGTAGACGCTCTCGGCCAGCTTCTGGAACCTATTTAGAGCGACTTGAGCAAAGACTTTCCCCACTATGCTGAGCAGGGAGATTCCACGGTAGTTGTTGCAGCCACCGCGGTCACCTTTGTTTTTATAGAGGGTGATATTGGCATCGCGCATGTCCTGGGGTACTGCTCCCTCGTCCCAGCACAGGCATAGCAGTTCATGTAGTGCTGAGAGTATAGCAGGCTTTCTTCAAACTTTCTTCACAGAAGGGCTAAATACATAAATCGTGGCTTCTTAGATCAGGACTGCGCCAAGGGTGAAATGAGTAGGAGAGATTGAATATGAAAACTGATTGTTAGGTGATAGCAAGGTTGGGTTTGAAAGAGTGTAGATTGTAAGACGATAGAAAGACTGAGCTGGATGAGATGTTCATGGTTTTGAGGCTCTAAGTGAAGAATCAGTTAAAATACAAAGATTGATCAATTGCTGATGCTGAGGAGGAATACAACTTTCAAAGCCCAGTGCTGAATGTGTTTTTGAAACGTTTGTTCTGCTGGCTTGTGGTTAATGAGTGAAAAGGAATGCTGTTTAGGTGACTGCAGACATGAATTCTACAATTAAATTTCATTCTTCTATTGTTATGAAACTGCCATATAATCGGATGTTAAGGAAGCAGGGCCTTGAACCCTAAAGTCTGACTACCTAACCCGAACAAACCCGACTACATGTGTTGAGTTTGGGTGGGGTTGGGTCTATATTCTGTGTCCAGCATTCAGGCTCGGGTTGGGCTGGACTGTACTGTTTTGTTTTGTATTGTTTTCTTTTTAATCCAAGTTTTGACGCGATTTTTTTCTGTTTCAATAAAATGTTTGATGTTTTCAGGTCGGGTTGGGCATGAAAAAAATTAAAGGATTCGGGCTGCAGTCGGGTTTGGGTTGGTGGTGGTCAGGTTTTAATTTTATACCCGAGCCAGGCTTTACTATACCCAAGTGCCTTCAAACATCCAAATTTTGTACTTCCATTTATATGTTGCAGTGAAATAGTAATCCAGCACAATCTTTGCATCGCAATTGTTGTTCATCTGTCAGACTGCGGTTCTTGTGCTATAGTTCATGGAATTGGGGATTTCCAAATGCTGTAGTATAAACCCAAGGTAATGCGAGTAAGCCTCAATCTGAAACCCACTCTTTCGACTCTGGCATTCTTATGATACCAACAGAGCCAGAATGATTCAGTACGTACAAGGTAACCTGCTGGGTCAGAGCTGCAATTTCCATCCACTGTTAAGTGAGATTGCTCTAATAACAGCAGCACACCTAGAAGTGATTTTATATGCCTGTTTTATACATCATACAATTTGTGGGTTCCGCACATGCTAACTTTTTTTAAAATTCAGGTTGATGTGGGCGTCATTGGCAATTCTAGAATTTATTGCCCATCCTTAGTTGCCCTGAGAAAGTGTTGATGAACTGCATTTTTGAACAGTGCAGTCCATGTGGCTTGTTGCTCTTTGTGGTGGTTTGATACACATGAGTCGTTTGCTAGGTTACTTCAGAGGGCAGTTTGGAGTCAGCCACATTTGATGTAGGATTGGAGTTGAACTGTATGCCAGACTGGGCAAGGTTGACTGGTTCCCTTCTCCACAGGACATTAGTGACTCGGGGGTTTTTCCAACAATCTGACAACTTCATGGTCACTCTTACAGTTGCCAGCGTTTTATTTTTAATTTAATTTGAATTCTCAAACTCGCGTTCTCTGGATAATTAATCCAGGAATCTAGATTACTAGTCCAGTAACGTAACCTCTACACGACCATGCCCTTATATACTGGGCACGCATCTGTTTTGTGTCTGTTTTCTGCAATGCGGTTTAGGTTTTCATTGTTATATTTGCAGTTTATAAAGTTCAGCTCCAAGTGATCTGCTGCTTGTTGTTAAACTCCAGGTATGTGAAGGAGATACAAATCTGTTGGTCCTGGTGAAAGTGAAACTGCACTGAACTCTGTTTTTTGCTCCAGCAGTGTTCCACATTGACTGGCTTTAGGAACTAATGTTGAGTCCTCGGTCAGTTTGTCATCTTGCTTGAGAATAGTTTACGGAAAAGCACAAACTAGCTTCAACGTAATTCCTTATCCAGTGAGAATAAATAAAACCATTTAATTCCTTGACAATGCAATATCCTTTCTACATCAAATGCGTGCTGTATCCAGCATTAAAAAAGATGTGGAAAGATGTAGAAAATTAGTTGTACTCTCCTACAGGGCATGGGGGAATGGCATGAATTCCCTGCAGTGTGTTCCAATTTTACTTGTGTTATGAAAGGAGACTAAGTACTAGAAGTATTCCTAATAGGGGGAGAGGGCAGCTTTTCTGCAGCAGTTTGTGTTTTGTCTGCAAATGGTGCAGGAGACAGGTTACAAGTTTAGGGCTCGCCCATCCTAAGGATTTGTTTGCTTTCTGTTTCTCTTATATATTATACAAAAAGTGGTTCAGCAACACACTGAACCCTTGGTACTGTAAAGACTCCATTTTGTATTTTAGACTAGATTCCACAGAACTGAGCAATGAACAAACAGCTATGTATACAGATGTTTGAGACTTTTGTGCCTTTCTATTCTAGCTAAAAGGTGTCTCTGCTGGTTGCCAAAGGTCTGTGTAGATCATTAATCAGGCAACCGTGTTTCTGGCCTGTTGTGTCTGTGGCCAGAATAGACATAGGGCTTAAATAAAAACAAAGTGCTGGAAATACTCAGCAGGTCTGGCAGCATCTGTGGAGAGAGAAGCAGAGTTAATGTTTCACGTCAGTGACCTTTCATCTGATGGGTTTCATCTGATGAGTATTTCTAGCACGTTTTGTTTTTATTTCGGATTTCCAGCATCTGCAGTATTTTGCTTTTGTTTTAGACCTAGAGCTTGTGCGACAAGGGGGAAAGGTTTACATTAGTTGCCATGTTGCTGCTGACTTCAGAGCGGCTGGCTGAAATCATCTCTTGAAGTGTGCCCTGACTGCTCGGGAGATTTATAGTTCAAACTTAGTGTTACCTAATCGCTATTTCCTGATTTACATTTATGTGTTTTTTTCCCAAACTTTGCAGTACTCTGCTCTGTGGACCTTGTCCTTCACGTTGGTTTCTTAGTAAATTTGAACTGAGAAGGTCCAATTTTGCAGCAGTTACAATGACTTGTTCCTAAGGTTGGAGCTCTGTCTTGCAAAAAATCTGTTCTGATGCAAAGATTTTGTAATTATGTCCATTTGTCTGTATTCAGGTTAATGACAGGCGTGTCCTTGATGGGATGTTTGAAGTTTGTGGAGTCCCAACTGATAAATTTCGGACAATCTGTTCCTCGGTGGATAAAATGGATAAGGTAATCGTTTGTGAACCAGACTTGTTGCCCTTTTGTAGAGAATAGTGCTCTTCGGGGGGGTTTAAACTAAATCAGCAGGGGAATGGGAACCTAAATTGTAGTTCCAGTGTACAGGCTGTTGAGAGTAGTGAGGTAGGGGATAAGGTTACAGGGACGCAAGAGGGCACTGGCAAGCAAGAACTTGGTTTAAAGTGTGTCTACTTCAACGCCAGGAGCATCCGGAATAAGGTGGGTGAGCTTGCAGTATGGGTTGGTACCTGGGATCCTGATGTTGTGGCCATTTCAGAGACATGGGTAGAGCAGGGGCAGGAATGGATGTTGCAGGTTCCGGGATTTAGATGTTTCAGTAAGAACAGAGAAGAGGGTAAAAGAGGGGGGGGGGTGTGGCATTGTTAATCAAGGAAAGTATTACAGCGGCAGAAAGGACGTTTGAGGACTCGTCTACTGAGGTAGTATGGGCCGAGGTTAGAAACAGGAGAGGAGAGGTCACCCTGTTGGGAGTTTTCTATAGACCTCCGAATAGTTCCAGAGATGTCGAGGAAAGGACAGCGAAGATGATTCTCGACAGGAGCGAGAGTAACAGGGTAGTGGTTATGGGGGACTTTAACTTTCCAAATATTGACTGGAAATACTATAGTTCGAGTACTTTAGATGGGTCTGTTTTTGTCCAGTGTGTGCAGGAGGGTTTTCTGACACAGTATGTGGACAGGCCAACCAGGGGCGATGCCACATTGGATTTGGTACTGGGTAATGAACCCGGCCAGGTGTTCGATTTAGATGTAGGTGAGCACTTTGGCGATAGTGATCACAATTCGGTTAGGTTTACCTTAGCGATGGGCAGGGATAGGTATATACCGCAGGGCAAGAATTATAGCTGGGGGAAAGGAAATTATGACGCGATTAGGCAAGATTTAGGATGTGTAGGATGGGGAAGGAAACTGCAGGGGATGGGCACAAACGAAATGTGGAGCTTATTCAAGGAGCAGCTAATGCGTGTCCTTGATAAGTATGTACCTGTGAGGCAGGGAGGAAGTTGTCGAGCGAGGGAGCCGTGGTTTACTAAAGAAGTTGAAGCGCTTGTCAAGAGGAAGAGGGCGGCTTATGTTAGGATGAGACGTGAAGGCTCAGTTAGGGCGCTTGAGAGTTACAAGCTAGCCAGGAAGGATCTAAAGGGAGGGCTAAGAAGAGCAAGGAGAGGACACGAGAAGTCATTGGCGGATAGGATCAAAGAAAACCCTAAGGCTTTCTATAGGTATATCAGGAATAAACGAATGATAAGAGTTAGAACAGGGCCAATCAAGGATAGTAGTGGGAAGTTGTGTGCAGAATCAGAGGAGATAGGGGAAGCGTTAAATGAATATTTTTCGTCAGTATTTACAGTAGAGAAAGAAAATGTTGCCGAGGAGATTACTGAGATACAGCCTACTAGGCTAGATGGGATTGAGATTCACAAGGAGGAGGTGTTAAGCAATTTTGGAAAGAGTGAAAATAGATATGTCCCCTGGGCCAGATGGGATTTATCCTAGGATTCTCTGGGAAGCCAGGGAGGAGATTGCAGAGCCGTTGTTGTTGATCTTTATGTCGTCATTGTCGACAGGAGTAGTGCCGGAGGACTGGAGGATAGCAAATGTTGTCCCCTTGTTCAAGAAGGGGAGTAGAGACAGCCCTGGTAATTATAGACCTGTGAGCCTTACTTCGGTTGTGGGTAAAATGTTGGAAAGGGTAATAAGAGATAGGATTTATAATCATCTTGAAAAGAATAAGTTCATTTGCGATAGTCAGCACGGTTTTGTGAAAGGTAGGTCGTGCCTCACAAACCTTATTGAGTTTTTCGAGAAGGTGACCAAACAGGTGGATGAGGGTAAAGCCGTGGATGTGGTGTATATGGATTTCAGTAAGGCGTTTGATAAGGTTCCCCACGGTAGGCTATTGCAGAAAATACGGAAGTATGGGGTTGAAGGTGATTTAGAGCTTTGGATCAGAAATTGGCTAGCTGAAAGAAGACAGAGGGTGGTGGTTGATGGCAAATGTTCATCCTGGAGTTTAGTTACTAGTGGTGTACCGCAAGGATCTGTTTTGGGGCCACTGCTGTTTGTCATTTTTATAAATGACCTGGATGAGGGTGTAGAAGGGTGGGTTAGTAAATTTGCGGATGACACGAAGGTCGGTGGAGTTGTGGATAGTGTCGAAGGGTGTTGTAGGGTACAGAGGGACATAGATAGGCTGCAGAGCTGGGCTGAGAGATGGCAAATGGAGTTTAATGCGGAGAAGTGTGAGGTGATTCACTTTGGAAGGAGTAACAGCAATGCAGAGTACTGGGCTAATGGGAGGATTCTTGGTAGTGTAGATGAGCAGAGAGATCTTGGTGTCCAGGTACATAAATCCCTGAAAGTTGCTACCCAGGTTAATAGGGCTGTTAAGAAGGCATATGGTGTGTTAGCTTTTATTAGTAGGGGGATCGAGTTTCGGAGCCACGAGGTCATGATGCAGCTGTACAAAACTCTGGTGAGGCAGCACCTTGAGTATTGCGTGCAGTTCTGGTCACCGCATTATAGGAAGGATGTGGAAGCTTTGGAAAGGGTGCAGAGGAGATTTACTCGAATGTTGCCTGGTATGGAAGGAAGGTCTTACGAGGAAAGGCTGAGGGACTTGGGGTTGTTTTCGTTAGAGAGAAGGAGGAGGAGAGGTGACTTAATAGAGACATACAAGATAATCAGAGGGTTAGATAGGGTGGATAGTGAGAGTCTTTTTCCTCGGATGATGATGGCAAACACGAGGGGACATAGCTTTAAGTTGAGGGGTGAAAGATATAGGACAGATGTCAGAGGTAGTTTCTTTACGCAGAGAGTAGTAGGGGCGTGGAACGCCCTGCCTGCAACAGTAGTAGACTCGCCAACTTTAAGGGCATTTAAGTGGTCATTGGATAGACATATGGATGAAAATGGAATAGTGTAGGTCAGATGATCGGCGCAACATCGAGGGCCGAAGGGCCTGTACTGCGCTGTAATGTTCTAATGTTCTAATTCTAATAGGTGGAAAGCCTAGCCCATTGTTTATCACAGACTGTTCCTAGTCCTTGTACAAAGCCACTGCTTATGAGCTTTTGTTTTCAGGAGTTTCAAGTTGATAAAATAAACATAACTTTAAAACGGAAAATGCTGGACATACTCAGCAGGTCAGGCAGCATCTGTGGAGAGAAAAACATAGGATTAACATTTCAATTTGATGACTTTTTGTCAGCCAGCCATGTTCTAATTAACAAGCTCATCCAGGGGTGACTACAGTTGGCCTTGATGCCTCCTGGGTTATGCAAGTGAAAACCAGCCAGGGTTCCTATACATGCTGCTGATAACCCAGTAATATGCTGCTGGAAGCGCATGTGTGTGGACCTTGGGTGAGGAGAGGATCTGGCTCGGCTGTCCTGGCTCTCAGACTCCAGTTCACACATGCACAGCTTAGAGGGAACACTGCTGGTCGCTACACGAAGTATTACCAGCTTTAAAAGACTAGTCTGTGCTCTATGCAAACAGAAAAGACTTTTGCAACCTGCAGATTGCTGGAAATCTTAAAGAAAAACAGAAAATGCTGGAAACACTCAGGTCAGGTAGCATCTGTGCAGAGAGAAACAGAGCTAATGGGAAAGACACAATTAAAACTCTCAGATGATTTCGCACTTGTGCCATGGATCCACACTCCAGCAAAGGATCTATTGTAATTTCAAATAGGAGATAAGAAAAACCCAACAAGTATGGAATATCACAACAGGACAGTTGTCAGCTTAACAGCACAATGTACTTGTAATATTCTAGTTACGACCAATTGAAACATAATGGAACAATATCAGCAAAGCTAACTTTGAAAACCTATTGCTAAATGATGCTACAATAAAACACAGCAACTCTATATTCTGACATCAGATCAATTTGTAGAACAAGGTGGTAAAGTTCAGAGCATATCTCCTCGTAATGGGTATATGGATCTGCTTTGCTTTGACAGTTTAGTTTAGTTTAGAGATACAGCACTGAAACAGGCCCTTCGGCCCACCGAGTCTGTGCCGACCATCAACCACCCATTTATACTAATCCTACACTAATTCCACATTCCTACCACATCCCCACCTGTCCCTATATTTCCCTACCACCTACCTATACTAGGGGCAATTGCTAATGGCCAATTTACCTATCAACCTGCAAGTCTTTGGCATATGGGAGGAAGCCGGAGCACCCGGAGGAAACCCAGGCAAACACAGGGAGAACTTGCAAACTCCACACAGGCAGTAGCAAACACAGGGAGGACTTGCAAACTCCACACAGGCAGTACCCAGAATTGAACCCGGGTCACTGGAGCTGTGAGGCTGCGGTGCTAACCACTGTGCCGCCCTGTAAATAGGAAGCTGAGAATTTGCTATAGTTTGACAGGAATAACAGCAACAATTTATCCGGACTCTCCCTGGCTGGGGGAATATTTTGCAAATTGTAGACATTTGAAAACTACTTATTCCAGTTTAAATATTTCCAGAACCCAAAATAGTGCACTGATATTACTGAATGCAAGAGCTGTCCTTACACTCAAGACCATCAGTTTTTTGTATTTCTAGTACTGATGAAAGTCACGGTAAACTGGAACTCAAATTCCACTCATGTGGAACAACACCGTTAAAAGATAGTCCAAACCGCACACACAAAACATTTAGTGTCTCTGCAGGTCGCCAACATTTCAAAATAGACATGGCTTTGAGATCTGCAGGACTCAGGATAGCATGTCTCACTGACAGTGTTTGAGGTTTTTTTCTCGGTCTGAAACGTTGGGCCTGATTTTAATTTTGTGCAAGTGGGTGGGTTTTGAATGAGTTAAAATCTTTCCCATTAGCTCTGTTTCTCTCTGCACAGATGCTATCTGACCTGAGTGTTTCCAGCATTTTCAGTTTTTCTTTAAGATTTCCAGCATCTGCAGGTTGGAAAAGTCTTTTCTTTCTGCTTAGGGCACAGACTAGTCTTTTAAAGCTGGTAATACTTAGTGTAGCCACTAGCAGTGTTCCCTCTAAGCTGCGCATGTGTGCAGCTGCTCAGAAGTTGTCCCCTTTAAGATACCGCACGTGCGTGGCCATGCAGAACTTATTAAATGTACCATGCATTGAATGAACAGACTGCACACAAACAAAGAAATTTCGAGGAGACGTTGGCTGCCAGTCTTTATTTTTGTAAGAATCGTGCTTTATCTCCATGATCTTTCTCTCCAAAACAGCAAAGGGTGAGATAGAGCTTGTTCAGTTGCAGTTTGTTGAGGTGTCATTTCAAAATGCTTCCCAGTGGTGATGATATTTAGAGACAGCCTCCTGAACTGTGACTGTTTATCCGCTTGTGCTTCAGTAACAAAAATGAAGATAATTGAATAGCTATCCATCCCAGTTAGAATTTTTCCCAAGTTTTGTGAAAATGTGTTTTAACGCCACCGAAGGAGGTAAACAGTTTCTCTCTGGGGTTCATATGATTTTTTACACCAAAGTAGTTTGCAGGATTCATAGTTTTAGCATCATTTCATCTTGGTGAAAGGTAACCCAAGCATTTTAAGTGCCCTTGGTCATAATTCTATTGGTCTTAATGGTCATATAAGTGTTCTGACAGATGCAAATGGCTCTTTATCTTTCCTGAGTTCTATTTTATGACCTGGTCACTCCAAGACAATTTCTCTGCAATTTAAACCGCCCAAATAGGGTTGTGCATGTGAACTGCTTGTATTACAGGCAAAGCTCATATGCTTTTCAAGTGGAGTACCTTCCAAATAGCATCATAATTGAGCATTTATTGTACTCAGTGCATATATTGAATTAAAAGCAGCCTTCGTAAATGTGATTGACTAAGTGATCCAAATTGAAACTTTGGTACTGATCATGGTAGTTTTTGTATTTTCTTTCAGTTCTTTGCGTTCCCTTTCCCAAAGATGCTGGTACCATTCCTCAGGTGCCAGTATCTCACCCAAGTGGCCGTTGTTTGTATCGGCTTAGCCAGAAAGCTCTGGCTGGCCTCTCCGAGGGAAATGATCCTGTCTTCACCTAATGTTCTTTGTATGAACACTTTGCAGTGGTTATTGGATAGGAGTCAGCAGTGGGGAATCCCAGCTGATTTTGTTCCCATTTCCCATCGTGACCACAGGAAACATAGATGTCAATGTTAGTGGCCCCAGCACAATCCTAACTAAAATCAACTGACTTGGCACAGAATGCAGATCAAACCTTGCTGACCTACACAGCCAGCTTGGCACAATACCACGTGGTGCTTTTTACTCACCTGAGTCACGCATATGGATCATGTTCACTCCTGGTATGATTTCTATAAACTTTGACCATCATGAAGCATCATTTCCCACAAATCGTAAGGTACATTTTAATTGTTCACGAAATTAATGGCGATATTTCTTGCAGATAGTCGCTACTGTGGCTGTCAAGGTGACTCCAGGATGGTGTGTTGCCTCCCTGGTGCTAGGGTCTGGGACGTGACTGAACGGCTGCAGGGCATCCTGAAGGGGGAGGGTGATGAGGCACAGGTCATGGGACATGTTGGTACCAATGACATAGGTAGAAAGAGGGATGAGGTCTTGCATCAAGAACTCAGGGAGTTAGGCAGCAAACTAAAAAGCAAGGCCTCTCTGGTTGTAATCTCTGGATTACTGCCAGTGCCACGTGCTAGCGAGTATAGAAATAGGAGAATAGCACAGATGAATGTGTGGCTTAAGAGTTGGTGCAGGAGGGGAGGGTTTTAGATTCCTGGACCACTGGGACCTTTTCTGGGGAAGGTGAGCCCTGTACAAGCGGGACGGTCTACATCTAAACCAGAGGGGGACTAACTCCCTTGCTGGCGGGTTTGCCAGTGCTGTTGAGAGGAGTTTAAACTAATTTGGCAGGGGGAGGGGACGCAGACTCCTAGCAGAATATGGACACAGCTAAACACAGGAAAGCAAACAAGTCAGAGGGAATACAGCGGAAGTAAGTTTTAAGGGAGTAAGATCAGGATGGATGGCCTCTACTTTAATGCTAGGAGTATTGCAGGTAAAACGGATGAGTTAAGGGCAAGGATTAACAGGTGGAATTGTGATATAGTAGCCATCATGGAGACACGGTTGAGGGAGGGGCAGGATTGGCAGCTCAATATCCCGGGATATAGAATCTTCAGGCAAGACAGAGGAGGGGGTAAAAGAGGAGGGGACATTGCAATATTAGTTAAGGAGTCAGTTACTGCAGTAAGGAGAGATGATATCTTGGAGGGGGCATCAAATGAAGCTTTATGGGTAGAGTTTAGAAATAAAAAAGGGACAGCCACATTGCTAGGCGTTTATTACAGACCCCCAGATAGTCAGCGGGAAATTGAGGAGCAATTATGTGCGCAATTCGCAGAGGTGTGTAAAAATAATAATAGGGTAATTATATTAGGTGATTTCAACTTTCTCAACATTAATTGGGATAGTCATCATGTTAAGGGTTGAGATGGAGTGGAATTCTTAAAATGCATACAGGAGAACCTTTTAGCTCAATATGTAGAGGATCCAACTAGGGAGGGTGCAGTGCTGGACCTAATTCTGGGGAACAAAGTCAGACAGGTGGTTGATGTGTTGGTGGGGGAGCATTTTGGTGATAGCGACCACAACATGGTACAATTTAAGCATGTTATGGCGAAAGAAATAGACAAGTTGCAAAAAAAGGTTTTGGGTTGGGAGAGAGTGAATTTTAGTAAAATAAGGCAGGATCTGGCCAAGGTAGACTGGAAAGAGTTACTAGTCGGGAAATCTACAGAAGAGCAGCGGGGGGCATTCAAAAAGGAAATGGGGAGGGTGCAGACCCAACATGTTCCCTCTAGGGTAACAGGTAGGAGCAGCAAGCCCAGAGAACCATGAATGACCAGAAACATTCAGGATACGATGAGAAGGAAAAGAGAGGCTTTAAGCAAATACAAGGAGAGCAAATCAATGGAAGCATTAGTGGAGTACAGAGAGTGCAGGATGCAGCTTAAGAAAGCAATTAGGAGAGCAAAAAGGGGATATGAGAAAGGTCTGGCTGGTAAAAGTAGGGAAAATCCCAAGATATTCTATAAGTGGGAAGAGGATAACCAGGGAAAGAGTAGGACCCATTAGGGACCAAGGGGGAAATCTGTGGGTGGAGCCAGAGGACATTGGTCGGGTGTTGAATGGATACTTCACATCTGTCTTCACCCAAGAGAATGAGGATGTAGATATGGAACTGAGAGAGAGACTGTGAGGTTCTTCAGCAAATTGTCATAGGGAGTGACAAGGTATTGGAGGTTTTGGCAGGCTTAAAAGTAGACAAATCTCTAGGTTTGGACGATTTGTGTCCCAGGATGCTGTGGGAGGTGAAGGTGGAGATTGCAGGGGCTCTGACCCTCATTTTTAATTTCTCTCTGGCCACGGGGGAGGTGCCAGAGGACTGGAGAACAGCTAATGTGGTCCCACTATTTAAGAAAGGTTGTAGAGATAAGCCAGGGAACTATAGACCAGTGAGTCTCACATCAGTGGTAGGGAAACTATTGGAGAAAATTCTGAAGGAGAGAATCTATCTCCACTTGGAGCGGCAATGGTGCCTGGGATGGAACATTTAAGCTATGAAGTGAGGTTGGATAGGCATGGGTTGTTTTTGCTGGAGCAGAGAAGACTGAGGGGTGACCTGATCGAGGTGTACGAGATTATGAGGGGCATGGACAGGGTGGATAGGGAGCAGCTGTTCCCCTTAGTTGAAGGGTCAGTTACAAGGGGACACAAGTTTAAGGTGAGGGGCAGGAGATTTAAGGGGGATTTGAGGAACAACTTTTTTACCGAGAGGGTGGTGACGGTCTGGAATGCACTACCTGGGAGGATGGTAGAGGCGGGTTGCCTCACATCCTTTAAAAAGTACCTGGATGAGCGCTTGGCACGTCATAACATTCAAGGCTATGGGCCAAGTGCTGGCAAATGGGATTAGGTAGACGGGTCAGGTGTCTTTAATGCATCGGTGCAGATTCAATGGGCCGAAGGGCCTCTTCTGCACTGTATTATTCTGTGATATTTTAGCTGAGCTAAGCATGGTGCCTACGTTTTCTGATAGCTTCGCAAGCCACTCGGTTGTGAAGGGCAATTAGAGATGGGCAATAAATGCTTGCCTTGCCAGCGACGCCCACATCCCATGAAATAATTTTTTTTCAAAACTCCCATCGATTTTCTTTTAAATGATTGCACTTATCCATGTTTTAATATGCACTAACCAATGATTTAGTGCACAAAATAAATCATGTATTTATTATGTATGTGTGTATACATATATATTATATAAATTATGCCTGTGTATATTTATTTATATACTCCCTGATCTATGTGCATCCATTTTTTAACAGTCCTACTGATGCACTTCTGTGGTGGTCACTGTATCAGGTTTATGTGGACTCATTCATTTCTTGACTCCTATGTTCCTGTAGATGCCATGGGAAGAAGTGAAGAATGAGATGGTTGCAGAAAAGGGCCTTGCTGCAGAGACTGCTGACCAGATTGGAGAATATGTTCAACTCAATGGTATGCTTTCTTTAAAGAAAAGAGTGTTTCTGACTAAAGTCAAAAAGCCTCCTCAATTTTCCATTGATTCATGCAAGTACATGTATGTTAGATGCTGAATGCACAATGGTTCTTTTTAATATTTTTAGCGTGTAAAGATGGAGGAACGCACTTACATTTTCAGATTGTCACAATGCGGTCCACAGCCAATGAATTACTTTTTGGAATGTAGTCACTATTGATCAGGCAAACACAGTGGCCATTTGGCACAGTGCAAGGTGTCAGAAATGTTAAAATGAGATAACTGACCAGACTCTGTTTTGTGGCGGAGTTGGATGAGGATGGAATGTTGGCCAGTACACAGGGAGAACTCTGCCAGTGTTCAGGGAAGAGGGGATCTGTCCAGACCCTAAACACAACTATGCACAGTCCCCATCACCAAATAAACTGAGGTAAATGGACTAAATGTCTCCGCCTGTAGGCTGGCGTGACTGCCTAGTGTTGGCTCGGATGCCTGCTCTCGTATGTAAATGATCCTCAGGTAAGAAATATGACTACGATTTGGACATTTCCTGTGCAAGTAGAAGTCTCGCAGCTGCAGGAGATGTGCCTCAGTCAAGGAGGTATAGAAAGCTCAGGCCACAGTATAAATGCAGCCCAATTGTGCATTGAGTAGGAGAGATGGTGGCGTAGTGGAAATGTCACCGAATTAGTAATCCAGAGGCCCAGGCTAATACCCTGAGGACATGAATTCAAATCCCACCACTGCAGCTGGTGGATTTTAAATTCATTCATAAATAAATTCAATTAATTAATAAGCAAAGGAATTTAAAACTAGTCTCAGTAATGGTGCCACAAAACTATCATTGATTGTTGTAAAAACCCACCCGTTCGCTCATGTCCTTTATGGAAGGAAATCTGCTGTCTTACCCAGTCTGGCCTACATGTAACTCCAGACCCACAGCAATGTGGTTGACTCATAACTGCCCTCTGAAATGGCCTAGGAAGCCACAAACCACTCAGGTTTTTAAAATTTGCTCATGTGATATGGCTAGGCTAGAATTTATTGCCCATCCCTAATTTCCCTTGAACTGAGTGGCTTGCGAGGCCATTTCAGAGTTAATCACATTGTTGTGGGTCTGGAGTCACATGTAGGCCAGACCAGGTCAGGATTGCAGATTTCTTTCCCGAAAAGACATTAGTGAACCAGATGGGTTTTTACAACAATTGACAATGGTTTCATGATCCCCATTAGACTAGCTTTTTAAAATAAATTGCAGATTTATTAATTGAATTCCAATTTGGTCATCTGCTGTGGTGAGATTTGAACCCATGTTCCCAGAGCAATAGCCTTGGCTTCCACAGTACTAGTCCAGTGACATTACCATTACACCACTGCCTCTCCCAAGTTGTCAAGGGCAATTAGGGATGGACAACAAGCAGTGGCCTTGCCAGTGTCGCCCACATCCCATGAAAGAATAAAAAAAAAATTAAAGCGCAACTATGCGTGGCACTGTTTGTTACCTCATTTAGATTATATGATGTAAAGTTGTTGTTTTCCATGTATCTGTCTTTTTACTTCTTCATGGAGAATAACCCAGTGTCTTTTGCAGGTAGGGCAGAGTTGATTGATAAGCTGGTACAGGATGTCAAGCTGTCCCAGAACAAGGTGGCTTTGGAAGGTCTGAATGACCTAAAGCAGCTCTTTATGTATTTGACACTTTTTGGTGTGGAGGAGATGGTAAGCAGCTCAGCTACATGATTTACAGCGTTTTCTAATATAATCACACTCTGGGCTACACTCTGGCCCCAGTCCGATTGGGGCAATGGGAATATCATTTGTAGACTGCAACCTGTCGGGGTTGACTGACATAGCAGGTTTTAATCAAGTTTAGGCAGTTGGGAAAATGCAATCTTTTTCTTTACTCCAAAGGATAATGGTACAGTTCCCTCCTGTCCTAATACTGATGCCAATGCCCCATGAAATGGAATCCCTCTTTCCCACACCACTCCTTCAGCCACATGTTTACTTCCCTAATTTTCTTATCCCAAACCAATTTGCACATGGTTCAGGTAATAATCCAGAGATTATAACCCTTGAGGACCTGTTTTTTAAATTTTGTTCCTAGTTCCTGATAATCCCCAGACAGGTCCTCTTGCCTAGTCTTGCCTATGTTGTTTGTCCCAACGTGGACCACAACAACTGGATCCTTCCCCTCCCCCTCCAATATCCTTTCAAGCCGGTTAGAAATGTCACTCACCCTGGCACCGGGTAGGCAACATACCATGTGGGACTCTCGGTCCTGCTTACAAAGGATGCTGTCAGTACCCCAAATTATGGAATCACCTACCACGACCACTTTTCTTTTGGCTCCCCCCGCTTGAATGGCCTCTTGTCCAACAGTGCAGTGGTCAGTTTGCTCATCCTCCCTACAGTCCTTTTCCTCATCCACACAGGGAGCAAGTACCTCGTACCTGTTAGACAAGGTCAAGAGCTGAGGCTCCTCCATTGCTGAATTCAGGATCCCTCTACCTGCCTCACTCGCAGTCACACCCTCCTGTCCTTGACCACTGGCTGAATTTGAGATACTTAATCTACTGTGCCTTAAGCACAGCGTCCAGGAACCTCTCCCCCTCCCTGATGTGCCACAGTGTCTGAAGCTCAGACTCCAGCCTGTCAAATCTGAGCCGAAGTTCTTCGAGCTGCAAGCACTTGCTGCACGTGTGCTCACTGTGGCTCGCAATGGAATCTGCCAGGTCCCACTTCATGTAGCTGTGGCACATCGCCTGCCCTGCCATCTCTACTTTACTTTAGTTAATTAGTTTTTCAAATTAGTTTTTTAAATTTAGTGCAGATTCCCTACCAGTTTTCCTGTGACGTCACTTTTTTCAGATTTTTCTCAGTTTCAGTTGGAACTGTGGTGCAGTGGTTAGCACCGCAGCCTCACAGCTCCAGCGACCTGGGTTCAATTCTGGGTACTGCCTGTGTGGAGTTTGCAAGTTCTCCCTGTGTTTGCGTGGGTTTCCTCCGGGTGCTCCGGTTTCCTCCCACATGCCAAAGACTTGCAGGTTGATAGGTAAATTGGCCATTAGCAATTGCCCCTAGTGTAGGTAGGTGGTAGGGAAATATAGGGACAGGTGGGGATGTGGTAGGAATATGGGATTAGTGTAGCATTAGTATAAATGGGTGGTTGATGGTCGGCACAGACTCGGTGGGCCGAAGGGCCTGTTTCAGTGCTGTATCTCGAAACTAAACTAAACACTGAAGCCGTGAAAGCAGCTCTGCCCCTCAAGGTCCACTCTACCTCTGCTCCCTGGTGACAAGGCCACGAAATCCCCGAGGTAAGTTATTTATATTCACAGCTCCGCCCCTCCGGGTCCGCTCTACCTTCGCTTCCCGGTGACTAGTAGGATCTGGCAGACGGCAGGGAAAGGGTCAAACATTTTACAGCACCCTTGTTGAGAAAGTCATCTCTGTGGATACTGTTTGCATGTAATTTTCCTTTATATTCATTTTGTGTTGAAAATAATTGATTTTTATTTCAGGTTCTCTTTGACCTGAGTTTAGCTCGAGGTTTGGACTACTACACTGGTGTCATCTATGAGGCTGTACTAGTCCAGAGTCAGGCCAACACGCAGACGCAGCAAAATGAACACTGTGAGCCAGTTAATGTGGGCAGCATAGCTGCTGGAGGGCGGTATGATGGTCTTGTTGGAATGTTTGATGCCAAAGGTTGTAAAGTGCCGTGCGTGGGAGTCAGCATTGGGATTGAAAGAATATTCTCCATAATGGAACAGAAAATGGAGGTACAGTAGCTGATCCTTTGTGTAATTTGCTGTAAAAACAAGTATGAACACATTGAAGGAAAGAAACATTGAATGTTGCATTGACTCTTGACATCTGTTGCAGCGCTTTTCTTCAGTAAGCTTATTGGTTGCAATATGTGTTTTCCCTCCAGTTCATTTAGTTCAGTGTGCCCATTGTCAAATCCAATTCCATACATTTGATTGAATTGCATCTACAAATAAAGTATGGGAGGTGTGTGAGCCTTTGGGCTACCGTTTCATATTTTGGTGCATTAACAATCCAAAAGATAAATATTTCAGTGGATTGATGCTAAGTTTGACATTTCTGATGTCTGATCAGCTTGATGCCTAGCTCTTTAATCTTTCCCAAGGTAGAGCAGACATTAGGTTCATCAATGTTTGAGTCATTTTTCCTTTTATTTTAGTTAGCTTTGCAAATTGAGAGTCCTGCACTAATCTAGAAAACAGTTAATTTGAATGCTGCTTTGTTTTAAATCTGGAAGTAAAAAACTGGTATCCGTAAAAAGTCAACGTGAAGCTATTGGATTGTTGTAAATAAACAACTGGTTCATTAATGTCCCTTCGGAAAGGAAATCTGTCGCCCTTACCCGGTCTGGTCTATGTGACTACAGTCTGACATCAATGTGGTGAACTCATTACTGCTATGCAAAGGGGTCTAGGAAGCCACTTTTTTTTAATTCATTCATGGGATGTGGGCGACGCTAGCCAGGCCAGCATTTATTGCCCATCCCTAATTGCCCTTGAGAAGGTGGTGGTGAGTTGCCCCAAGTCTTTTTTTTCCAAAAATATACTTTATTCATAAAAATCTGTATAAAAAAAATTACAAAACAGTTCAAAACAGCACCAAGTTGACATTCCAAAAAGTGCAAAGGAAATCAGTTTTCTTCAGTATAGGAATGAGTTGCCTCACCCTTCCATTCCATTTTACATGCCATGTACATTCTACAGCAAACCTATATTTGGTGTCTACAGCCTGAGAGGCTTTCCATGGTTCCAGCCCCTCCGTTCACTATGGCGGGAGGATCTTACACAGTGGTTTTTCCCCATTCAGCCGTTGTGGGAGCTGCCCCAAGCTTCAGTGCGTCCCTCAGCACGTAGTCCTGGACATTGGAGTGTGCCAGTCTGCAAGACTCGATTGTGGACAACTCTTTGCGCTGGAAGACCAGCAAGTTTCAGGCAGAAAATATTACTAATAATTAAAATATCAAATGCAGCTACTTTGAATTATAAAATGATATATCACTGCAGTTCAGCGGGCATTGTAACAGATTGGGTATATTGCACAATAACGAAACCATTCAAAATCCTGTGGTCTGCCAGCTTCCATAAAGTGGAAAGACGTGCCCCTGTTTATGATTCCCCCACCAAAGGAAATATATTCTCTCTATCTACCCTATTGAAATCTTTATTATTTTAAAGAGCGACTTATCTTTTTCTGAAGTGCCGTCCCCAAACTGAACACAGTACTCCAGGTGGAGTCTGGCCGAGGCTGTGTACAGCTGAAGAATCACTTCCTCCCCTTTGTATTCCAGCCCCCCACCAGCTAGCTTAGTGTCACTGTAACCTTGGAAATACAACTTTCTATTGCTTCATCCAAGTACCATAGAGATATGTGAAAAGCTGAGACTCCAGTATGGATCTCCAGGTCAGGAGAAGTCCAGGATTGTGATTCAGCAATGATGGGGAGCAGCAGTACATGTCCAAGTGAGGATGATGGCATTCCTATGATATTGCTGCTTTCCTTCTCGATGGTAGAAGCAGAAGGTTGGGTAGTGCTTGCATTCACCATCCTAAAGTAACGGGATAATTTTCCTTCAGGCAGTTATCTGTTTTCATGAATTTATTTGCATTCAGTGAGCTCCAGTGGAACATTGGTTGGTATTGGGGCAGTTTTCCAACTTGGGCGCTGCTGACAGGGAGCCTCGTGCCATGGTGGCACATGTCGGAAGTTGGGTAAATGGTTATGAAAGTATGTGTAATAATTGCCTGAATTATACTACATGCTGGTCCTGCCACAGCACCAAGTGAGAACATTACATCTCTTCATGTGCAAAAGAGAAGAAAAGGACATTTAGTAGAAAACCCACTAAATATGGGGGAAAAGCAGGGGATGTGAGACTAATTGCATAGCTCATTCAAAGAGCTGGCGCAGGCACAATGGGACGAATGGCCTCCTTCGGTGCTGTATGATTCCGTTAACCTC
This sequence comes from Heterodontus francisci, assembly GCF_036365525.1. Lineage (NCBI taxonomy): Eukaryota > Metazoa > Chordata > Chondrichthyes > Heterodontiformes > Heterodontidae > Heterodontus > Heterodontus francisci. The sequence continues at coordinate 109,640,382 of NC_090382.1, forward strand.
GGTGCTGCATCCATGCTGGCCCTGCTAACTTGCCTCATCGAGCACGTTCTCTCTTAGTCCTTCTTTCTGAAATGACAGTGCTTGTTTTCATACTGTACTATGACCTGTGTTCAAGGAATAGCCTAATTTCTTTTTGCTGATCACGAGTGATTTCTGTTCCGTTTTATTAGGCCTCCGATCAGAAAATTCGCACAACGGAAACTCAGGTTCTTGTTGCCACGGCGCAGAAGAAGCTTCTGGAAGAGAGGATGAAGTTGGTGGCAGAGCTCTGGAAGTCTGGAATCAAGGTCTGTGTCAGGCTGTAATGTGGACTGTATACATACAAGTAAGGAGATGAGGGACTTCAGTTCAGTGTAGTGATTGGAGAAGCTGGCATTGTTCTCTTTAGAACAGGGATGGTTAAGGGGTAATAGAGGTGTCCAAAATTTGAGGGGGTTTTCATAGAGCAAGTAGGGAGAAACTGTTCCCTTTGGCACATGGGTCAGTAGTTATAGATTTAAAATAATTGGCAAAAGAGCTAAGGAGAAGATGTGGAGAAATTATTTCACTCAGTGAGTTGTTTTGATCTGGAATGCACTACCGGAAAGGGCGGTGGAATCAGATTACATCGGAAAAGGGAATTGGATATGTACTGGCAAAGGGCCAGTTTTCAGGGTTATGGGAGAAGAGCTGCTGTTTGGAACTAAATTGGATAGCTCTTTCAGAGAACCGGCACAGGCGTGACAGGCCAAATGGCGGCCTCCTGTGTTGTTAGGTTCTTTGTTTCTAGGAGATTTAGTTCAAGTGAGGGTGGGTACCAAGATTTTTGTTGATGAAACACAGTGCATTTATTTAAAATACTTCAGCGCTCATCCCCTTGAAGGAACAGTGCTGACCCATACTCACTTCTGTGTTTCCAGACTAGGGAGGGTTTCCCTCTCCAGTCTGGATTCCCTCTCCAAACCACTGTAAACTATGGTTGTGTTTGTGTTGAGTGTATGTACATACAAATAAATATTAGTTGAGAACAGGATTGTGCCCAGATGTGATGAACTCTCTTTTCTCCCCACCCCCTCACACCCACCATCTGAAAAGCTGGCTCATATTCTCTGGCTGGAATATGAATGCCATTTGGGAAAGGTGCTAGAGAGTTCTTGGTGCCTGTGGAACTACTTGTCTGTGAGGATAGGAGTCTTTGGTTGGGGTTGGGGAGTGGAGGGACAGATGGTGAGGAGATAAAATAAAAATTAAGTACAGAACCCACTGTTCTCATGCAGCAGGTGCCAGATCCCTCCAGGTCCGTGCAAGCTTATTGCAAAAGTAACTATTGTACACCGGAGGGAATGGGATTCTGTTGTAAGTGGTCAGAAACCAGAACATGCTTACAAAATGCTGGCACTGGTGGGTAAAATAATTTAAGTAGTAATTAGATATTATTATTATTTAAACTAAAAGTTTAATGTCTCAACTAGCACCAGTGCTGAAATGATTCAAAAGTCAATGACAATGTTGACAATGCCAACTTGCGGTGGCTTCTTGGAAGAGCTGTTTAACCCAGTGGTGGAATTTTAATTCTGCAATTATACAGGCGGAAATCATGTACAAGAAGAACCCAAAGCTCCTGAACCAGCTCCAATACTGTGAGGAGACAGGAATTCCTCTGGTGGCTATAATTGGAGAGCAGGAACTGAAGGATGGAGTTATCAAACTTCGAGTGGTTTCTACAAGAGAGGAGGTTTTATTATTTATTTAAAGTTCTCACCTGCTTCCCTAAGATTCAGTGTATAAAACCCTTTAATACAGTTGTACCTGCATAAACAAACACTCCCAACTAATGGACACTCGCAGAAAACACTTATTGAAAAACCCAAATAAATTGCAAGGTTAAAATATACCAGAGGCACCCTGCAACCACAGACGCTCGCAAAGTACAAATTGTAGACAGCTTCAATGCACCGATCCTTTTACAACTTAAAAACAAGGGACAAGTAGATCAGTGTGAGGCAGCAGCAGGTTTTGTGGAATGGGGGCTCTTTACCCAGCATGCATAGTGGCAGTGAAACTCCTGTATCTCTGGGATTGAATCATTGCACAGCTTCCATCCCAGGGAGAGAGCTGTTTCTCTGTCATTATCGATGCTGGGTAAAAAAACTCTGCATTCTACTGAAAATGTTGACAGAACATTCAATGACCATTTTAAAATAAGAACACTTGATGCCCAATGTTCCCTCTAATTTCTCTTCGCTGTGTGCGGCCCGTTTTACTGTGCGGTCTCTCAGATTGCTCTGCGGCTGCACGTGTGAACATCTTAAACGGACTGTCCCTTTTTGTTCTTTCATGGGATGTGGGTGTCGCAGGCAAGGCCAGCAATTGTTGCCCATTCCTAATTGCCTTTGACAACTGAGTGGCTTGCTCAGCCATTTCAGAGGGCAGTTAAGAGTCAACCACATTGTTGTGGTCTGGAGTGACATGTAGGCTGGACCAGGTGAGGATGGCAGATTTCCTTCCCTAAAGGACATTCGTGAGCCAGATGGGCTTTTACGTTAATAGTTTCATAGTACCATTACTGAGTCGAACTTTTTAATTCCAGATTTTTCATTAAGCAATTGAATTTATTCATTAATTGAATGAAATTCCACCAGCTGCTGTGGTGGAGTTTGAACCTGTGTCCTATGGACATTAGCCTGGGCCTATAGATTACTCCAACAACAAGAAATGCTGGAATCACTCAGCAGGTCTGGCAGCATCTGTGGAAAGAGAAGCAGAGTTAACGTTTCGGGTCAGTGACCCTTCTTCGGAACTGACAAATATTAGAAAAGTCACAGATTATAAACAAGTGAGGTGGGGGTGGGGCAAGAGATAACAAAGGAGAAGGTACAGATTTGACCAAAAGGTCACGGAGAACAGGCAAACAATATGTTAATGGTGTGTTGAAAGACAAAGCATTAGTACAGATTAGGTATGAATACACTGAATATTGAACAGCAGCAAGTGCAAACCTGAAGAAAAACAACCTGAAAAAAACAGTGGGTAAGCAAACTGAACAAACTAAGATGAAATGAAATAAATGCAAAAAAAGATTGTAAAAAATGTAAAAAGGAAGAAAAAACAACTAAAAATGAAAGTAAAATGGGGGGCTGTCATGCTCTGAAATTATTGAACTCAATGTTCAGTCCGGCAGGCTGTAGTGTGCCTAATCGGTAGATGAGATGCTGTTCCTCGAGCTCGCGTTGATGTTCACTGGAACACTGCAGAAATCCCAGGACAGAGATGTGAGCATGAGAGCAGGGGGTAGTGTTGAAATGGCAAGAAACCGGAAGCTCAGGGTCCTGCTTGCGGACTGAGCGGAGATGTTCCGCAAAGCGGTCACCCAGTCTGCGCTTGGTCTCCCCAATGTAGAGGAGACCACACTGTGAGCAGCGAATACAGTATACTACATTGAAAGAAGTACAAGTAAATCGCTGCTTCACCTGAAAGGAGTGTTTGGGGCCTGGGATAGTGAGGAGAGAGGAAGTAAATGGGCAGTTCAGCTTTACCTCCCATTTACCTCCTCTCTCCTCACTATCCCTAGCCCCAAACACTCCTTTTAGGTGAAGCAGCGATTTACTTGTACTTCTTTCAATGTAGTATACTGTATTCGCTGCTCAGTGTGGTCTCCTCTACATTGGGGAGACCAAGCGCAGACTGGGTGACCGCTTTGCGGAACATCTCCGCTCAGTCCGCAAGCAGGACCCTGAGCTTCCGGTTTCTTGCCATTTCAACACTCCCCCCTGCTCTCATGCTCACATCTCTGTCCTGGGATTGCTGCAGTGTTCCAGTGAACATCAACGCGAGCTCGAGGAACAGCATCTCATCTACCGATTAGGCACACTACAGCCTGCCGGACTGAACATTGAGTTCAATAATTTCAGAGCATGACAGCCCCCCATTTTACTTTCATTTTTAGTTGTTTTTTCTTCCTTTTTACATTTTTTACCATCTTTTTTTGCATTTATTTCATTTCATCTTAGTTTGTTCAGTTTGCTTACCCACTGTTTTTTTCAGGTTGTTTTTCTTCAGGTTTGCACTTGCTGCTGTTCAATATTCAGTGTATTCACACCTAATCTGTACTAATGCTTTGTCTTTCAACATACCATTAACATATTGTTTGCCTGTTCTCCGTGACCTTTTGGTCAGCTATGTGGCCTGGTCCAATCTGCACCTTCTCCTTTGTAATCTCTTGCCCCACCCCCACCTCACTTGCTTATAATCTGTGACTTTTCTAATATTTGTCAGTTCCGAAGAAGGGTCACTGACCCGAAACGTTAACTCTGCTTCTCTTTCCACAGATGCTGCCAGACCTGCTGAGTGATTCCAGCATTTCTTGTTTTTGTTTCAGATTTCCAGCATCCGCAGTATTTTGCTTTTACCTATAGATTACTAGTTCAGTGAAATTGCCGCTACACTACCGTCTCCCCTTGTATGTAGCCTATTTGTCCCCTGCATGGTATAGTTCTGGACTGCAATGTGACCAGACACCCATATAGCTTAGAGGGAATTTTGCTGATGCCATCTCCAAGCTGCCTGTAATATACAGGTTTCATTGTACATTAAAAACTTAATGCACTGAATTTATCATAGTCATAGTTATGCAGCACAGAAACAGGCCATTCGTCCCATCGTGTCAGTGCCGGCCATCAAGTACCTAACTATTCTAATCCCATTTTCCAGCATTGGCCCTGTTGCCTTGTATGCTATGGCGTTTCAAGTGCTGATTTAAATACTTCTTAACTGTTGTGAGGGTTCCTGCCTCTACCACCCCGTCAGGCAGTGCGTTCCAGATTCCAACCACCCTCGGTGAATATTTCTTTTTCCTCACATCCCCTCGAAACCTCCTACCCCTTACCTTAAATCTATGCCCCCTGGTTATTGACCCCTTCGCTAAGGGAAAAAGTTTCTTCCTATCTAACCCATCAATGCCCCTCATAAATTTGTATACCTCAATCGGGTCCCCCCTCAGCCTTCTCTGCTCTAAGGAAAACAACCCTAGCCTTTCCAGTCTCTCTTCATAGCTGAACTGCTGCAGCCCAGGCAACATCCTGGTCAATCTCCTCTGCATCCTCTCCAGCGCAGTCACATTCTTTCTATAGTGTGGTGCCCAGAACGGTATACAGTACCCCAGCTGTGGCCTAACCAGCGTTTTATACAGCTCCATCATAACCTCCCTGCTCTTATATTCTATGCCTCGGCTAATAAAGGCAAGTATCCCATACCTCTTCCTAAGCACCTTCTCTCCCTGTGCTGCTGCCTTCAGTGATCAGGGCAAGTACACCAAGGTCCCTCTGACTCTCTGTACTTCCTAGGGTCCTACCATCCATTCTATATTCCCTTGCCTTGTTAGTCCTCCCAAAATGCATCAGCTCACACTTCTCAGGATTAAATTCCATTTGCCACTTCTCCGCCCACCATATATTCCTGTAATCTAAGGCTTTCCCCCTCACTATTTACGACACCACCAATTTTCATGTCATCTGCGAACTTACTGATCATACCTCCTATATTCATGTAGAAATCATTAATGTACACTGCAAGCAGCAAGGGTTACAGCACCGATCCCTGCAGTACACCACTGGTCACAGGCTTCCACTCGCAAAAACAACCTTCGACCTCCTGCCACCAAGCCAATTTTGGATCCAATTTGCCAGATTGCCCTGGATCCCATGGGCTCTTACCTTCTTAACCAATCTCCCATGCGGGACCTTATCAAAAGGCTTATTGAAGTCCATGTAGACTACATCAACTGCTTTACCCTCATCTACACATCTAGTCAATGCCTCGCAAAATTCAATCAAGTCAGTCAGTTAGTTGGTTGTGGTGTGTTACAAATAAATAAATACTTTGTAAATTTACCCTATGTGCTTTGAAAGAAATGTGAGCAGCTAGATGAAAGTACAACATTTCTTTTTAAATGTGGAAAAATAGAACTACTGTGAACGGTATTACAAATATCTCCTGGAGTAATTCCAGCTTTGAATGGATTTTTTTTTTGTTATCTTTTGCAGGTTAATGTTGCAAGAGCAAATCTCATAGAAGAAATTCAAAAGAGAACGTGTCAGTCCTAACCCCTTCAGAAAGATGTATAATGTCTGCCTTTCTAAGGCACATCTGTCTTCGTGTCTATCATGTAAAAGAGGTTCTATTACCAGGACACCATGCGACATCATTAAATTTGACCACTGCTAGTTAATAAGCACCCATGAACAAAAAACTCACTGCTATGCTCATGTGAGGCTGAAAGGACTTTTTTTCCCTAATTGGTCATTAAATTTGGACGTGAATGTATGTTCTGTCTCAATTATGTTGGACAAGACTATCCTGTCTTTTACAAAGGCAGAGTGGGGCTAGAATTTGCTTGTCCAGCCAAATCAATAAAAAGGTGTGCTGGCAAAGTTGTTGTCTCAAAGTATTTGATCACCCTTTCTTAACCAGCCAAAAACACGTAGAAAATCTCACTGCAAATAAATCCCAGCTGCTCTGAAAGTCTTTCAAATCACTTTGAACTCAGAACAAACAGGAATAAAACTTGAATTCCTATAACCATTCCTACACTGTGCTAATCTAGTTATAACCATTTTTGTCCAACCTTCTCCATATTAAAAACGTATGCACACAAAATGCTTGTCAGTGGTATAAGGCAGTGGTTTTCAGAGTTTTTTGGTATAGGTCCCCTCTTCAACTGAATTAGTAATCTTGGACCCCACCCCTCCAAACCCTGGCCAGCGTCCTAATCAACATTATGATTCTCATAATATGAAAGTGCTGCATGTAAAGAGTGTTTACTTTTGCTTTTAAGAAAACAGGTATTTGCTTACAGATATTGGTGAGAGGGTGTGTCTGCTTCTCACTTGTGAATCTGCCTATCGTTGGCAGGAGCACAGAGAAAGCATATGGGGAGCAGGAGCACTAGGGAAGCACAGCACGGCGAGTGCAGGAAACTGGTGAAAGCATTGGGGAGTAGGTGGAGAGAAGGAGCACTGTGGGAGGGGAGAAAGAGAGTGTAGGGGCCCCGTGAAAGCAGCAACCGAAAGAGAGTAGAGCACAGGGAAGGCAGAGCACAGAGTACACCTCTGGCCACTGCTTACCCGCTTTCTTTTGACCGTGTTGCCCAGCGGTATGGACTGCCTTGCATTGTGGAACCCTTGGAAGGTTATTTAATGAATGGCATATTTTTTATATTCGCTTATTCTCCTGTGATAATTGTATAACATGAATGAAAAATGCAAAGGATTATAATCTTAATTGTTTCTTTCAGAAATAGCTGCTTTGAAAAGGTATGGTATTACATATAGTCCTGTTGGTCAATGGTTCTCAAATCTTTGGTTGAAGGACCCCTTTTCAAATGGATTAGTAATCCTGGACCCCCCCCCCCATCTAAATTATAATATAATATAATACTCGTAATAAACTGCTGCATGTAAAGAGTGTTTGAATAATGCTTTTAAGAAAATAGATATTTACTTACTGATGCAGGGATCTTTGTGCCCCTCTTGGCACTCCTCTATGTGGGCTTGCCCACCTAGGTGCGACAGTCAGCCCACCCTGCACTGCACATGTGGCTGCAGTCCGCTCCTGGCTTGCATCAAACCTGCATCTGGTTGCTCATGTTTCCCACCTGTAAGGCTGGCCCTGTTCAGTAAGCACTTCCGCATTATTTTCCGCACCCCTGGAAAGTCTCTACAGACCCCAGTTTGCGAATCACTGCTGTGGAATAAATCTGATGACTGTATTAGGTTCTTAAATGTTGTTGTGCAAGGTTTAACACAGCTTCAAGTCTCCTGGTCATTTGGTGTCGTTTTTTTCGCCTCACCTTGTAAATAAGGACACTGATGTGTTCACAGGGAGCCTTTGCACTTGCAACTTTCCAATTCAACATGGAGTTCAGCAATTTCAGATAACTACTGCCATTTTTGCCAGACAGCAGGTGTGGGTCATGACTTTGCTGTTGCCATTTACAGCTCCTCTTGGTCCATCTTTTGTTTATTTGTTCCAGTGCCACCCCATTTTGCCTTGCACCACCATCTCTTTTTGTTATTTAATCTCTCCTGCTTTACACCCTATAACAGGTTCTTTCCTCCTTCCCTGCCTCTATACTTGCTTAAAACCAGTTACATCTGTAACATTTTACTATTATGATGAAAGGTCATTGATCTGAAATGTTAGCTGTTCCTCTCTCCACAGATGCAGCCTGATCTGCTGAGTATTTCTAGCATTTCAGATTTCCAGCAGCTGCGGTATCATGCCTTTGGCTTTGCAGTTTGTGGACTACTCATTGTCGTTATCACAGCAGACCTGTAGTAGGAGAGGGGAATAGTGTAGATGAATTTAGGGGAAGTTACATGAATGTATAGGAAATGAATAGAAGGGTATGTTGGTCAGGTTATATGAAAAGGGGTGGGAGGAGGCCTTGTGGAGTAGAAACACTGGCATGGATCAATTGGGCCAAAAGCCTGTTTCTGTGCTGGATGTTCTATATATGCAGACACTTGTAATTGGGTGTAAAAACATTTTGAAGATTTAGGTTTATGATGATGTTGCCCTCGGTTACCTTTAAAATAACAGTGATTGCTGACAAGTCACCGGCCCACTGACGTCACCGGAGTGTGCCAAACTGCGCATCAGGAATTACTAGCTACTAACTACTAATTACCACTACTGACCAAGCTGGTCGAGTCCTAAAGGACATAGCTGCTAGATTGGGTATGCGATAGGTGGTGAGGGAACCAGCAAGAGGGAAAAACATAGTTGACCTCATCCTCACCAATCTGCCTGTTGCAGATGCATCTGTGCATGACAGTATTGGTAGGAGTGACCACCGCACAGTCCTTGTGGAGACGAAGTCCCGCCTTCACATTAAGGATACCCTCCATCGTGTTGTGTGGCCAAATGGGTTAGATTTCAAACAGATCTAGCAATGCAAAACTGGACATCAATGAGGCCCTGTGGGCCATCAGCAGCAGCAGCAGAATTGTACTCGACCATGATCTGTACTCTCATGGCCCGGCACATCCCCCACTCTACTGTTACCATCAAGCCAGGAGACCAACCCTTGTTCAATGAAGAGTGCAGGAGGGAATGCCAGGAACAGCACCAGGCATACCTCAAAATGAAGTGTCAACCTGGTGAAGCTACAACAGGACTACTTGCATGCCAAACTGCATAAGCAGCAAGTGATAGACAGAGCTAAGCGATCCCATAACCAACGGATAAGGTCTAAGCTTTGCAGTCCTGCCACATCCAGCCATGAATGGTGGTGGACATTTAAACAACTAACTGGAGGAGGTAGCTCCACACACCATCGTGACTTGGAACTATATCGCTGTTCCTTCACTGTTGCTGGGTCAAAATCCTTGAACTCCCTTCCTAACTGGGGGAGCCCAGCACATCAGTGCAAAAGATAAGGCTGAAGCATTTTCAACAATCTTCAGCCAGAAGTGCTGAGTTGATGATCCATCTTGGCCTCCACCTGAATTCCCCAGCATCACAAATGCCAGACTTCAGTCAATTCGATTCACTCTGTGTGATATCAAGGAAGGACTGATGGCACTGGATACTGCAAAGGCTATGGGCCCTGACAATGTTCCGGCAATAGTACTGAAGACCTGTGCTCCAGCGCTTGCCAGGCCCCTAGCCGAGCTGTTCCAGTACAGCTACAACACTGGCATCTACCTGGCAATGTGGAAAATTGCCCAGGTATGCCCTGTACACAAATAGCATAACAAGTCCAACCCGGCCAATTACCGTACTATCAGTCTACTCTCAATCATCAGTAAAGTGATGAAGGTGTCATCGACCGTGCTATCAAGCGGCACTTGCTTAGCAATAACCTGCTCAGTGATGCTCAGTTTGGGTTCCACCAGGGCCACTCAGCACCTGACCTCATTATAGCCTTGGTTCAAACATGGACAAAAGAGCTGAACTCAAAAGGTGAGATGAGAGTGACTGCCCTTGACATCAGCATTTGACCGAGTATGGCATCAAGGAGCCCCAGCATGAAGGCAATGGGATTCAGAGGGAAAACTCTCTGCTGGTTGGAGTCCTACCTAGCCCAAAGGAAGATGATTGCAGTTGTTGGAGGTCTCAGCTCCAAGACATCACAGCAGGAATTCCTCAGGGTAGTATCCCAGGCCCAACCATCTTCAGCTGCTTCATCAATGAACTTCCTTCCATCATAAGGTCAGAAGTGGGGATGATTGCACAATGTTCAGCACCATTCGTGACTCCTCAGAAACTGAAGCAGTCTGTGTAGAAATGCAGCAAGACCTGGACAATATCCAGGCTTGGGCTGGTAAGTTGCAAGTAACATTCATGGCACACAAGTGCCAGGCAATAATTATATCCAACAAGAGAGAATCTAACCATCTCCACTTGACATTCAATGGCATTACGATCGCTGAATTCCCCACTATCAACATCCTAGGTTACCATTGACCAGAAACTGAACTGGAGTAGCCATATAAATACCGTGGCTACAACAGCAGGTCAGCAGCTAGGAATCCTGCAGTAGGTAACTCGCCTCCTGACTTCCCAAAGCCTGCCCATCATCTACAAGGCACAAGTCAGGAGTGTGATGGAATACTCTCCACTTGCCTGGATGGGTGCAGCTCCAACAACACTCAAGAAGCTCGACACCATCCAGAACAAAGCAGCCCGCTTGATGGGCACCCCATCCACCACCTTCAACATTCACTCCCTCCACCACTGATTCACAGTGGCAGCAATGTGTACCATCTACAAGAAGCACTGCAGCAACTCACCAAGGCTCCTTAGACAGCACCTTCCAGACCCGTGACCTCTACCACCTAGAAAGACAAGGGCAGCAAATGGTTGGGAACACCACCACCTGCAAGTTCCCCTCCAAGCCACATACCATCCTGACTTGGAACTATTTCACTGTCACTGGGTCAAAATCCTTGAACTCTCTTCCTAACAGAACTGTGGGTGTCCCTACCCCACATGGACTGCAGCAGTTCAAGAAGGCAGCTCACCACCACGTTTTCAAGGGCAATTAAGGATGGGCAATAAATGCCGACTTAGCCAGCCATGCCCACTGTCCCTGAATGAATGAAAAAAAAGCATTTTAGTTTGATGCTTAAACATTGGGTTAGGGGATCCTGTTTCAGGGGTGTGAATTCTTTTATGACCCCTCCTTTTACTGTTCTGAGCTAAGTCTCCTTAGTCACACTGGACTTCACGATATACTGTAGAGAGAATATATTTAGGACTATCTCCCACGTTTAAGGAAACTGAGGACCCTTAACCTGCCAGCACTATCATACCTATGATGGCTAATGGCAGGTGCAAAGTTCTTTGTCCTTGAGTGCCTCCTGAAAAGGAGAACAGGTCACTGAGGGAGTGTTTCACTGTCGGACGTGGTGTCTTTTGAATGAGATGTTAACCTGAAACCCCACTCTGCCCTCTTGGGTGGAGGTGAAATATCCCTTGGCACTATTCTGAAGAAGAGTCGAGGAGATGGCCAGTATTTACACCTCAATTAACATCATTGAAGAACAGATTATCTGGTCATTGTTACATTGCTGTTTGTGGCACCTTGCTGTGCGCACATTGGCTGCCACTTTTCCTATATTTCAACAGTGACTACACTTCAAAAAGTACGTCATTGGTTGTAAAGCACTTTAGGACGTCCTGAGGTTTTGAAAGGCGCTATAGAAATGCAAACCTGTCTTTCTTCTTTTCGCTCTTGTTATCTACATTTCTGTGTGATATCTTTAGATTAGTATAACCAACCAATAACTAACAGTACTCAGCCTAGCTGTTCCCCGAGTTCAATTTAAACAGATCCAGTTTTCTATGACTCTGTAAAACGGGATTAGAATAGTTAGGTGCTTGATGGCCGGCACGGACACAATGGGCCGAAGGGCCTGTTTCTGTGCTGTATAACTCTATGACTCTAACAGCGGTCCCAGTGAGCTAACACCATTGCCCTTGAGAAGGTGGTAGTGAGCTGCCTTCTTGAACTGCTGCAGGCCTTGTGGTGTACGTGCACCAACAGTGCTGTTAGAAAGGGAGTTCTGGGATTTTAACTCAGTGACAGTGAAGAAGCGGTGATATAGTTCCAAGTCAGCATCGTGTGTGGTTTGGAGGGGAACTTGCAGTTGGTGTTGTTCCCATGCATCTGCTGCCCTTGTCCTTCTAGGTGGTAGAGGTTGCGGGTTTGTAAGGTGCTGTCGAAGGAGCCTTGGTGAGTTGCTGCAGTGCATCTTGTAGATGATAAACACTGCTGCCACTGTGCCTCAGTGCTGAAGGGAGTGCCAATCAAGCAGGCTGCTTTGTCCTGGATGGTATCAAGCTTGTTAAGTGTTGTTGGAGCTGCACGCATCCAGGCAACTGGAGAGTATTCCATCACACTCCTGACTTGTGCCTTGTAGATAGTGGACAGGCATTGGGAAGTCAGGAAGTGAGTTCCTTGCCGCATAATTCCCAGCATCTGACTGCTGTTGTGGCCACAGTACTTGTATGGCTGGTCCAGTTCAGTTTCTGATCAATGGTGACCCCCAGGATGTTGAAATTGGGGGATTCAGCAATTGTAATGCGATTGAAAGTCAAGTGGAGATGGTTAATTCTCTCTTGTTTGAGATGGTCTTTGCCTGGCACTTGTGTGGCGTGAATGTTACTTGCCACTTATCAGCCCAAGGCTGGATATTGTCCAGGCCTTGCTGCATATGGAAACAAGCTGTTTCAGTATCTGAGGAGTCGCAAATGGTGCTGAACATTGTACAATCGCCAGCGAATATCCCCACTTCTGACCTTATGATGGAGGGAAATTCATTGATGAAGCAGCTGAAGAAGGTTGGGCCTAGGACACTACCCTGAGGAACTCTTGCAGTGATGTCCTGGGACTGAGATGATTGACCTCCAACAACTACAACCATCCTCCTTTACGATAGGTATGGCTCCAACCAGTGGAGAGTTTTCCCCTGATTTCCATTGACTCCAGTTTTGCAGGGGCTCATTAATGCTACACTCAATCAAACGCTACCTTGATATCAAGGGCAGTCACTCTCACCTCAACTCTGGAGTTCAGCTCTTTTGTCCATGTTTGGATGAAGGCTGTAATGAGGTCAGGAGCTAAATGGCCCTGGCGAAACCCAAACTGAGCGTCAGTGCGCAGGTTATTGCTAAGCAAGTGCCACTTGATAGCACTGTCGATGACCCTTTCCATCACTTTGCTGATGATTGGGAGTAGACTGATAGAGCAGTAGTTGCCCAGATTGGATTTGTCCTGATTTTTGTGCACAGGACATACCCGGGCAATTTTCCACATTGCTGGGTAGGTGCCAATGTTGTAGCTGTACTGGAACAGATTGACTAGGGGCACGGCTAGTTCTGGAACACAAGACTTCAGTACTATTGCCAGAATGTTGTCAGGGCCCGTAGCCTTTGCAGTGCCTTCAGCCATTTCTTGATATCACGGTGAGTGAATCCATTTGGCTGAAGACTGGAATCTGTAATGCTGGGGACCTCAGGAGGAGGCCAAGATGGATCATCCATTCGGCACTTCTGGCTGAACATGGATGCAAATGATTCAGACTTCTCTTTTGCACTGATGTTGAGGATGGGGTTTTTTGTGGATGCTGTGGTTCTGGAGTCACATGTAGGCCAGACCAGGTAAGGATAGCAGATTTCCTTCTCTAAAGGATATTAGTGAACCAGATGGGTTTTTGCAACAATCGACAATTGTTTCATGATCACCATTAGATTAGTTTTTTAATTCCAGATTTATTAATTAAATCCAAATTCCACCATCTGCCGTGGTGGGATTCAAACCCATGTCCCCAGAGAATTAGCCTGGGCCTCTGGGTTACTAGTGTAGTGATATTACCACCACGTCACCCCCTCCCCTCCCACCTCTGTCTGCTGGCCCCTCTGCTAATCTTTGAATGCTGATTGCTGGGGCCTAAGAGGTGCCTGTACTATATGCATTTGTATAGCATCTCCCTATAGCAAGGGGAGGCGGTGGTATTGTCACTGAACTAATAACCCAGAGACCCAGGTTATTGCTCTGGGGACAAGGGTTCAAAACCCTTCTTCAGAACTGCTCACTGACTTGAAACGTTAACTCTGCTTCTCTCTCCACAGATGCTGCCAGACCTGCTGAGTTTGCCAGCACTTTCTGCTTTTATTCCTAACTATTCTAATCCCATTTTCCAGCACTTGTCCGTAGCCTTTTATGCTATGGCTGCATCTTCTCCAGTGCAATCACATCCTTCCTATAGTGTGGTGACCAGAACTGTACACAGTATTCCAGCTGTTGTCTAACCAGCATTTTATACAGCTCCATCATAACCTCCCTGCTCTTATATTCTATACCTCGGCTAATAAAGGCAAGTATCCCATACGTCTTTCTAACCACCTTCTCTCCCTGTGCTGCTGCCTTCGGTGATCTGTGGACAAGTACACCAAGGTCCCTTTGACCTTCTGTATTTCCTAGGGTCCTACCATCCCTAGCCATGTTACTCCTCTCAAACTGCATTACCTCACACTTCTCAGGATTAAATTCCATTTGCCACAGCTCCGCCCATCTTACCAGCCCATCTATATCATCCTGTAATCTAAGGCTTTCCTCCTCACTATTTACGACACCACTAATTTTCATGTCATCTGCGAACTTACTGATCATACCTCCTATATTCACGTCTAAATAGTTAATGTACACTACAAACAGCTAGGGTCCCAGCACCGATCCCTGTGGTACACCACTGGTCACCGGCTTCCACTCGCAAAAGCAACCCTCAACCATCAATCATCACCCTCTTACCACTAAGCCAATTTTGGATCCAATTTGCCAAATTGCCCTGGATCCCATGGGCTCTTACCTTCTTAACCAATCTCCCATGTGGGTTATCAAAATCCTTACTGAAGTCCATGTAAACTACATCAGCTGCTTTACCCTCATCTACACATCTAGTCACTGCCTCGAAAAATTCAATCAAGTTTGTTAGACATGATCTCCCCCTGACAAAGCCATGCTGACTATCCCTGGAGATTAATCCTGTCCCTCAGAATGTTTTCCAATAGTTTCCCTATTACTGATGTTAGACTCACCATCCTGTAATTACCTGGTTTATCCCTGCTACCCTTCTTGAATAATGGTACCACATTCGCTGTCCTCCAGACCTCTGGTACCTCTCCTGTGGCTAGAGAGGATTTGAAAATTTGTGTCAGAACCCCCGCTATCTCCTCCCTCGCCTCACATATTGGCCTGGGATACATCTCATCTGGGCCTGGGGATTTATCCACTTTTAAGCACGCGAAAACAGCTGATACTTCCTCCCTTTCAATGCTAATATGTTCAAGTATATCACAATCCCCCTCCCTGATCTCTACACCGACATTGTCCTTCTCCATTATGAACACAGATGAAAAGTAATCATTTAAAACGTCACCTATGTCCTCCGGCTCCACATACAGATTGCCACTTTGGTCACTAATGGGCCCTACTCTTTCCCTGATTATCCTCTTGTTCTTAATATACTTAAAACATGCCTTGGGATTTTCCTATATCTTGCCTGCCAGTGTTTTTTCATGTCCCCTCTTGGCTCTCCTATTACTTTTTTAAGTCCCCGCTCACACTTTCTAAACTCCTCTAGTGCCTCTGCTGTTTACAGCGCTCTGAATCTGCCATAAGCCTCCTTTTTTTTTTCTTAACCAATCCCCTAGATCCCCTGACATCCAGGGTTCCCTGGACTCGTTGGTCCTGCCCTTCACCTTAACGGGAACATGTTGGCCCTGAGCTCTCTCTATTTCCTCTTTGACTCCCACAGGCCTTGTGTAGACTTTCCTACAAGTAGCTGCTCCCGGGCCACTTTGGCCAGATCCTGTTTTATCATATTGAAATCGGCCTTCCCCCAATTCACTACCTTTATTTCTGGTCCATCTTTGTCCCCACGCACTTCCTCACACCCTCTTTCCTGTAAGGACTCCATCCCATTTTCCCAGTGTTTCTGTCTCTAACGCATCTGTTCTGATGATGCAGCCTTCCACAACAGCGCTTCTGATATGTCTTCCTTTTTCCTCAACCAAGGATTCCTCCCCACTGTGGTTGACAGGGCCGACAACTGTGTCTGACCCATTTCCCACAATTCTGCCCTCACAATTCACCATTTCCGCCACCAAACACATCTTCCCCTCCCCTCCCCTTTCAGCATGCCAAAGGGATTGCTCACTCCGCAACACCATGATCCCCTCCTCCATCACCCCCGACACCACGTCCCCTTCTCATGACACCTTTCAATGCAATCGTAGGAGGTGTAATACCTTCCCTTTTACCTCCTCTCTCCTCACCATCCAAGGCACCAAACATTCCTTCCAGGTGAAGCAGTGATTTACTTGTACTTCCTTCAATTTAGTAAACTGTATTTGCTGCTCACAATGCAGTCGCCTCTACATTGGAGAGACCAAATGTAGATTGGGTGACCGCTTTGCGGAACACCTTCGCTCAGTCCGAAAGCATGACCCCGAGCTTCCGGTTTCTTGCCATTTCAACATTTCCCCCTGCTCTCATGCCCACATTTCTGACCGTGGCCTGCTGCAGTGTTCCAGTGAACATCAACGCATGCTCGAGAAGCAGCACCTCATCTTTCGATTAGGCACTCGACAGCCTTGTGGACTGAACATTGAGTTCAACAATTTCAGAGCATGACTGGCTGTTTTTATCTTTTTTGAATTATTTTAATTTATTTTTAACCGTGTGCCTGTTTTTCATGTTGTGCTTTTGGACGGAGCTGCTCATTATTCTGTCATTAACACTCTCTCTGAGCTAATGCTTTGTCTTTCACCACAACCATTGACACTATCTTTGCCTTTGTCCCATGACATCTTTGTTGTTTAATCTCTCTTGCCGTTTGCCCTATCACACACCTTCCATTTTGTTCTCTTCTCCACCAGCAACCCCCCCCTTCCCCCTCCCCCCCTCTCTCCCCCCCTCTCTCCCCCCCCCTCTCCCCCCCTCCCCCCTCCTCCCCCCATCCTCCCCCCTCCTCCCCCCTCTCGTCCCTCCCTCTCCCCTCCCTCTCCACCTCCCCTCCCCTCCCTCCCTCCCCCCTCCCCTCCCCTCCCTCCCTCCC